>NC_072768.1:17081530-17164030 GCF_022539595.1 Amphiprion ocellaris
CCTAAAGAGGTAAAACTTAACCCACATTTAAGAAGAAAATGGAAACACTGGAGGAAAGAAAAACAGGCGAGGCTCCTGTGTAGCAGAACCTACCTTATTAATGATCTTCAACCCACCATGTTTATCTTGCGACTACTACATGGCAGCTCCAAATGCTGCCTCTTTTTGTGTGTTTTGCAAAAGACCAACTCAATCCCGACAAACTGTAGCTATACAATCCCTCTGTTCAGCTAGAAGAGCAGTGTCAAACCTTTACAACTGTAAACATATCACATATTGCCACGATACCACAGGAGATATGATAGGAGGGGAATGCTTGCCTTGGGGAGACAGATTACCAGGTAACAAATCAAAGCTCGACAGGGGAGGAAAGTGAGAGTTGCAGCAGCTCCAGTAATGGGATCCTCAGTTAACTAGGCCATTTAGATCCTCAAGGTGATAAATAGGTTGTGCGTGCTTCAGAGGGGCAGCATTTAGTGGGCTGAAACTTGCAAGCAGGAAGCTGAAAACTTGGTTGTGTAACATATTCTATGTCACTTTACATCAGCCTGTTGTTTACGTGGATTTGCTTTACGTTCAGTGTTGCGTCAGTGTGTATTAAATTTCAGCGCTGGCATGATCTCCAGCTGCAATAACATGGTTAAAATTGTTTTCTTTTTCTCTTTTTGTATAAGCTTTCGTACACCACGATGATAGATTTGTTATTCGTTGTGTGCCTGTAATTTCCGTGATTCATGTTTGTTTTACTGTTTTTGTTCGACAACCACAAAGATAAAACACAGATGTGCAAAATACAGAAAAAAAGCATATAACAAAGAAAATATGGATATTGTTATTCATAGCGTTCATCATCATTATCACTCTGTCAAGGTTAAAGCTTTTAGCAAAGATACTATCACGTTCTCTTGAGGCAAGGCACTTAATCTGCCAGCAATCTTCAAGAGGAGGTTGTTTGTCGAGTGAAATATATTTCACATTAAATTCATTTTGACGCTTTTTAAGTGCATTCAACCTCACCAAAAATTGTATGTCCATCCCAACATATGAAAAGCCTAAAAATGTACTAAGTACGCACATATGATATGCAATTTGTTAAAAAAAATAAACATAAAGGAGTAAAAAGTAAAAGCAGTGCAGGTATATTTCTATGAAAAGGGAAAAAAGGGAAAAAGCTGTTGTTGACCCTTTATATTGTTTAGTTTGTGTCATTTCATAACGCCGGTATTCATTTTCACTGTGAAAGAACAGAATCTGTGACATCACAAAAAACCAGAAATGAAATCTCAGCTACAAAGACCCACAGCACAAAATCAGTCAAAGTTGTGCTCGAGGGCGACGCTTATATAAGTAACACAAATCTGCACAGAACAACCTGAGATGAAGTTCTAGTGTCAGCTGGATTGCACAGGACACTTCTTGCACAATTACAAATTCTTTTCACAAGCTCATCCTCTCAGTGCTCTTAGGAGTTAAATAAAAGGCTTTGATATCTTCCATTTATACGATTCATAACCGAGTGTAAATCTCAGGTGCAGTTTCTGGAAGACTGGAGAAAAAACAAATCATCCCTCAACCTAAATGACCCTGTAGGTTGTTTGTCCTCCCCCTTTGTCCTCTGACCTAACAGCATACCAGTGGCAGGAGACATGCTGCAGATAAACTGTTACAACCCTCAATTCAAGTGACAATGCAACCGTAAAGGTTTACGCACAAACACAACTTGGTCAGGTTCAGGGAAAGATGAAGGTTTGAGTTAAAATACATACTTTGTTAGGGTTAGAGAACATTTATTGACTGGTTACAATAATAGACACTGTAAATGAAAGGTCATGGTTAGAGGAAGCAATGTTTGTTAAATGAAGTAATGTCACTTTAGCTGCATTCTTATATTAAAGTTTTAGACCCATCCATCTACCCCAACCTCCTACCCATTCTTTGTTATGATATTCTGGGACTTTCACATGACATCTAGAGATCATATCAGAAATTGTAGCTATGGGTTGCAATAGGCTACTTTCACAAACCATCTTTAGGGTCATTTTTAATATAAATCTGTATGATTCAAAAGACTATCATTAATGTTGTTAAGGAAAACGTGAGAAAAGACATACTTGAAGATGCAGAAATGTCTGCCTTTGGGCACTGCTCAGCCTCCATGCACGTTCACACGGATATATCAGCTCCTGTCTGCGTTCTTTACGTTCTCAACAGTGAGAATCTCAACATCCAGTTTCCACGCTCTCATAGCTGAGGCATTGTTTGCCTATGATGCTAGACAATTAGCTGCTTTTCCCATGTGAGACAACTGATTCCCCTAAGCCCACGTTTATTAGATTCCACCCTGGTTGTATGAATATGGAGGAGGGCCGGCGCTCGGGGCACAATGCCTTGCTCCTGTCCTAGACTGCACATCAAACTTGGTCATGGATCGAAAATTCTGCCCACGGCCACTACATGAGACAACAAGGCTCTTTCAGCTGGCGTGGCAGCCCAGACTCTCGCATCGTAGCACAAGTTTGTGTATTTGTGTGTACACCTCTCCCGGGAACACTAGGCAGTCGGTCAAGTGTGATTTAATCATGATCAGCATTTCTTTCCAGATGCAAAAGACTGATGGGACAGTTTAGCAACTGACAAATTTAGTTTTCCTCAAGATGTTGCTTTTTTTTTTTTTTACTTTCCTTTGTGTTCCAATATGAGGGATAAATCAGTCAAAAGGCCAAAATTTAGCTCACTTTGAAAACTCAGCTGAGCTTGACATAATAATATATGATATGATAAATGATATCCCTGGTTCGCATCCCGGCCTGGACCTGATCTTTCTGCATGGAGTTTGCATGTACTCCCTGTGCATGACTGGGTTTTCTCCAGGTACTCCAACTTCCTCTCACAGTCCAAAAACATGCTGAGGTGAACTGATAGCTCTAAATTGTCCATAGGTGTGAATGTGAGTGTGATTGTCTCTGAGTGTAGCCCTGTGATAGACTGGTGAGCTGTCCAGGGTGTCCCTGCCTTCACCCCAAATCAGCTGGGATAGACTCCATCTATATCTATCTAAATCCTGATGTGCTCAATAGAAGACATCATGGCCTTTCCAATGATATCTCATATGATTGGGTGGGATGAAGGAAACTTTGTTTTCATCCTGAGACAAAATGTAGACTGGAGCAAAACGCAGGCTTCCTGACTGTTGAGAGTTTAATTTATGTTCATGTTGAGTTTAATTTAGTTTCTTGAAGTTTCATTAGAAAATGGACTGACATTCTTGTTTTCTTGTCAGCCTCTTTTAATTTTGAAGTGTCACTGTTTTATTTTTGTTGGTTTTTACCTTAAAATTGTTCTGTTGTCCACTACAGTGGACATGCTGTAAAATCTAAAATAAAAAACATATTTTGATAAAATTCTGAATTGTAAGTTGTTGTTTTAGCTCCAAAACGGCAGGTAGGATATGCACACTGACCAACGTATGATGATGTCAACTGTCATGCAACCAAATAAATGTATGTTTATTTAAACAGTGTGTTCAAATGGTTACAGTAAAAATTCAAGTATGGCAAACATTTCAGACGTTATTGCTGCAACAGAGCAGGAGGGTGAAAGGAAGTGGCACTACATGTATTAGTGTGTCTTTGTATTTATAATTTTACATCCACAACTGACTAAAATTGATGCAAGCAGCATCTGTAAGCAGTTTAGCTGAGTTTTGTTAAAGTACCAATACTGCATATTAAAAGTAAATACATGAAAGTATTGCTTTCAGAACTTAACTTCCCTTAATTACTTTAAAATGAGAAGTTCATTAGAGTATGTCAAGCTAAACCAACTTTTGAAATGTTCAAAAAAAAAGCAATTCAGTTTGTTTCTCGGATGTCCAATCACATTTTGTTTTTGCCCACAATCCAATCCAAGTATCTGCTGATAAGAAGTCAGATAATACAGATAATGCACAGTTCAAGTACATTAAAGTTATTTAAAAGGAATCCATTGCACTCCAAAAGATGACAGTGTTCTACTACAGCAATGGGATGCTCACCCAGTGCAATGAATTAAATTACCCTGTCTGTAATCTTATTGGCCTTGTCACTTTCTCTTTGTCTTTAAAAGTATCCTCCAATATGTGTTCAGAAGGTGGTGATGTAGGCTACGTTACACATGAACGTAATAAACAAAGCAGAAGAAGCCAAGAACAAAACCAGTTGTTTGCCAAAGCACTAAAAAAGCTTAACGATGAAAGAAACAAAACTTTAGTCACTACGGAAGGAATGGAGAGAGGTCTTCAGGAACAGCTTTCTATAGGAAAGTTGGAATTGTTCTTACATGTCAGCTGTCATTGGTCAAATTTCATGGCATCTAGAGGTGAAAACAATAAAAGAAACAGAAACAGCTGACCAGTCATAAAAGTGTTTCGTTCGCGACATCAGAACGTATTCCAAAAAGGTGTTTCTATCAGTTATAATACACATTAACTCCTTTTCAAAACAGAACAAAAGAAACATACTGTATCGAGTGAGCAAACTTGGGGCCGTTTTTTCAAAATTTACCTTTTCCATGAACTTTTTCTGATGTGAAACCTCAAAATGCACATAAAAATACACACTGCTTGTGTAATACAGTCACTCCTGCCATTTGTCTTCCCTCCCTCGCCTCATTCCTAGCTTCCTCTCCCCTCCTCTTTTTCCTCCCCTCTCCTCTTGGTTCGGGGTGCACAATCAGAGGTCTGGCCCCCTTTTTATCTCCATGTTCCTTGAAAAGAGTCAAAGCAGGGCCTCTCTGAGGTATTAAATATCTTTATTAAACTGCTGCTTTGGGGGCTCCCACTCAGCCCCCCTGCCTCCTCCTTTTCTCCTCTGTACACCCCAACTATCCCCACAAACTTGGTCTCTGTCGACTTCTCTTCAAAGGCTCCCGACATGCGGCTTCTGCCGGCTACCTGCTGCGCTGCAAGATTATGCACAATAGCCTCCGCTGGTCCCCGCTGCGTTAAACCAGGCAAGCTCCACCACACTCGGCTGGGCCACATCTGACGGGGGGAGTTTGCCCAGGCGGAGTCTGCAGGATCAGCGAGATGAGCGAGACAGAGGTGGAGGGAGGGTTAGGATGCTGGAGGGAAGGAGGGGGTGGATTTCACAGGCCAGCTGTGTCATGGTTTAGTGACTGCTATCAAAAGATGTGCTCTGGTGTAACCAAATTGTGCCTCACACGCAAACAGATGCACCTTTTGGTGATTTCACTCATGTGTGCGTGTGTGTGTGTGTGTGTGAGGGTGACAGGATGGGATCCGCTGCTGCACTATGTGAACAAAAATCACCCTTGTTGCCAGATGGTTGACACAAATTTGTCCCCTCACAGGCCGGACGCCCCTTTCTCTTTTGATGACTGCACTGAGAGACGTTCCTGCATCATGCTAAATCGTCAAACCATGACTTTACACAAGTCATCTGTCATCATGGTGACATCACATAAAATCACGTGGGGAGCTGTGATGAAATATCAGAATGACAAAGTTCTGCGGCACTGGAATGTAAGAGCTCAGACTTTTGGACGGCCTGTTAAATCAGTAACCTACTGTAGCAAAAGCAGATTCATGAATCGCCTCTTGAAAGCTGAAATCACTGGTATGAATACTGGAAATGTATTAAACCTGCAGAATGGATCTTTTTTTCTTCCCTTCTGGTGTTAACTACACAAACACTGCTGACATGTCCTTGTGACTTATGCTACTTTGTTGGTTATTTTTTAGACTGTGATCCTTCCTCCCAAATGCAGTTTCTTTTTAACCTGCAGCATCAGAAACTTTTTGGATGTTTCCTCAGTTCTTCCACCATTCCACCATTGCTACAGTTGCTCCCTACTTGTTCAGTTCTGGTAAACCAATCACGTAAAATACATCGTTAGCAGTGCACCAGTGTGGGAATGTATAGCCACAGAAAGCAGATTTCAAACTAGGATTTACTGTGAAAGGCACCGACATTTGTGTGGTGCTGACAGGCCTAATAAGCACTATTTGAACTTGTTGTTGACATTCATTTCTATGTGAAAAGTCCTGCACTCTAACTTCGATATTGTATTAACCTCATCGATGACTGAACACATTTGCGACGGTTGGAGGTTGGACATGCCATCCTCACTTTTGTACACTGAATAAAGTTGATCGGGTCCGTCAAGTTGCGCCTGTTTGATCAGCTGAGTCAGTGGCATTCAGTTTCATTGTTTTAGCAAACAATAAATGTCCCCTGACCAGTTGCTGACACTTCACATTGGATTTACGTCACAATGACTATATGTGGAACAATTTCACAGTATTTTTGTCTTTTGAATTGGATGGATTTTACGTTGCAATTTTATCACTATGTTATGTTTTGCTACATTGCAACCATTGCAAATTTTTCATTCCTACATGATTAGTAATGGGTTTGTCATCAACCTACCTTAATACAGATATTAAATTACTGTTCATTTGGTTTTAGGTTACATTACATATCCTATTAATTCCACCTTATGCAATATCACTTAAAGTCAGGCTCCCGGGATGCTGTCAAATGTTCTCGTTTGAACTGTTCCTTTTTATTTTGGGTGTACAGACTAATGTACAAAAAGGAATAATAAAGTGTCCTACCCTGACAGGTGAGTCACACATCAATTAAATGAGCCACACCCTCTCTGTCCTGAGAGGAGATCTTATCTGTCTTGAAAGTGAAAACATCTGAAGGTGCTTGGTGGAGCTGCCCTTTGAAAATCAAGTCCCGTCAAGTCACTAATTGTCTACAGGGACAATTCCTACAGGTGGCAGTCCTTATCCTCATTGTACTCCCTGACAGGTAGACATCACAGTGTGTTCTTAATATACACACCTAAATATTACTCGCTTCTCACTTTATACACAATACATTCTGGAGAATGTCAATAAAACCAATAAATAATGACGATAACAGCAAAATCAAGTCCCAGACATCTCACAAATTTTTACTGCTTTGCTACAAACTTTGCTTCCGATGGGTTTTTAAACATTATTAAAGGTGTTGAATTAAATTATGCGAATACTAATTTGCGATTTAGTGGTACAAGTTTGAAAAAGTACAAGTAATAATGCAATATTAGCATAAAGAAATCCTTACATACAAAAAGTAAAGTTCTTGTTTGTATCACCTCCCAGTCAAGGCCACATTCACTCAAATTTACGACGCATTTAGATGTGGAGCTCTGGTTCCGGTGTTTCTAATCTGTGTAACTTTTTGCATTTTGTTCCCCCCCTTGTTGACCAACGTCTTCCAGCGTGAAGTGGCTGTTTGTAAAACTACACTTTCAAAGTAGCCTCCCCCCACTCTAGCAGTTGCAGAGCACTCTTTGTCCACCACAATGTGAGCCGGGGAAACAAAGACGCCATTGCCGACCCTCAGGTTTTTTGGGAGCCGTCTGTCACTCAAACCCATTGTTGACATGTGCAGGGCTCGGAGGACAATAGCACTTTGTGTGAGGAGGGAGCCGGGGCACACCCTCCTCCTCTCATATCTCTACCTCTTATCTGTCTCATTGTCACATTTCTCCACAGCTCTGTCTTCTTCAGTCACTATTTCATGTTTATATTCTTGTTAAAGTGATTACATCTCAGATTTGAAGGTTTTTTTTTTTTGTTTTTGCCCTTTGGTGTCTGATTTTAATAGCATCACAGACTAACATTTTTAAAAAGTATGGCCAAGTTTTTTTAAAGTCCTGATCACCAGGTTGTATGACCTGATTTTTTTTTTTTAATGTTGTTTTGTCTTTTTGTGTGTAATTTTGTGCTTGCTTGGTTGTCCTTTTTAAGCTGCTTGTATGCCCTTTTTAATTGTCCCTTGAGGACAAATGAAGTTTTTTGAATTGAATTGAATCGAACAAGAAACAAACTGTGAAATTTATTTTAATAGGTGGTGCTGCAGGGCTAGTTGGCTAGCTGACAATTAGCTCGCTTTTTTTTTTTTAGCTCAGTTGTAAACGGGATAAGTTTGCATGATTGATTCAAATGCCATTTTTGTACACCCATCTCCCGTGAAACATGTCCCTTAACAACTATAAAATGCATTCTTTGTTTTTCCCAGGTCTGGTTACAGCATAACGTAGTAAAACGCGTTTTTTATTTTTTTGTTTTTTTCAAAGAGCCCCAATGTTCACGTTAGGAGTTTGGATGGGTGTTTAGTCAGTCCACCACAGGACTTTCACCTAGGACACAGTGTTTGTGTCTCATGTGGCACTATTTATTTTTTTTGATTATGTTTCATTTTTATTTGCTATTTGATGACGTTTACAAGAAAAATCTATATGACCAATATCAAGAAAATATCATTTGGTAAGTATGACCCTTTCACAAAATGTTTTAAACTCCTTCTCCATTTTTGGGGGTTACCTGGGTGACGAGTAACATCCCATCAACTATGCGTCTGGTTGGCTGAAATGAAGCGACATTTGGAAAGCAATACCATAAATTGCAAGGATTTGTTTATTAGGAACATTTTTATAATGTGTCACAACCAGATGTAATAAGGGACAAAACACTGTGAAATATGTATTTTGATTTTGAAAGATACATTTTGGGTGACTGGGCTCATTTGTACCATGAACTCGTCTCATAAAAATCTACAAAACGTTCCTCCTGTGTGGAACAATTTCTACTCTGAAAAGAGAGTTGAATCAAATTTTTCGACTCTCCATTCCTTAAAATGTCTGAATATCAAGACAACTTTCTATTCAGTGGTCCAAATCCAAGTTCACCAATGTTGAACTTCACACAAAGGCATGTCAACAGAAGATTTACTTTGCCTCCTTAAGGAAACCCACTGAATGCTACAGTTCCATTCTGATGCAAAACATAGCTGTTTCAGACCCTGGTGCAAACAGGATTTTTAAGGGGATTTTATAATGCTTCAGTTTCACTGTGGCTTTTTGTTCTTGTTTGTTTCTGTTTTTTTAATTCTCTTTCCTGGTTCTTTATTAAACATTTTATTTTCTGCCTGCCACTGTCCAACACACCCACACACATGCACGCACGCACACATACACACACACACGCACGCACACACACACACACACACACACACACACACACACACACATGCACGCACGCACACACACACACACGCACGCACACACATGCACACACACACACACACACACACACGCACACACACACGCACACACACACACACACACACACACACACACACACGCACACACACATGCACGCACACACACATGCATGCACAGAGAGAGAGAGAGAGAAAGACAGAGAGAGAAACATACTACTTTGAAAATAGTATCACAAATGCACTTTAATTTATTGCTATAAAAAGACACCAATAAGCACTGTTAGAAACACAAAGCCACATAATAACAGAACACAATTAAAAATAAATTTAGTTTCCTTTCATTGCAGTGGAATTGTGCTTGTGGACACCGGTTTTTTCATTAATTAAATCCTGCTGCATTTCAAAACTTTATTTGACATATGAATGGAAGATAATCCATTCTGTGTTTCTGACTTCAACTTCTTTGTGTCTCTACAATCCTGTAACTGCTCCAGTCGGTCAGGACGAATAAAGCTGGGGTTTGTTCAAAGACCATAGCTGCTCTGGGTGTGTAGGCATCACAATCCTGTCCTTTGACCCTGATGACATCATATGACTGGCTCTCGTGCGTCTTTCGTGAACCGAGGAGGTCAAGATTATTCAGTGGACTTTCAAACAAGCAAAGAGTAAGTGTCGAGGAACGAGAGGCTTTGACAATTATGTGTGTTTGCTCCGCGAGGCGCTGCTCTCTGTGTGTATGTGTGGCCAAAGTTATTGACTTTGCATGAGTCAGTGAGTGGGTGCGAAAAAAAAGAAAGAACTGTATGTTGCAACATGTCTGTGTAGCACTGCATTGCCCAAATGTAGTCTTGAAATCCTTGAAGCTGTCTGCCTTTCTTTTTTTTTTTGCCGGTGACATTGACAACATTTGGTCAGTTACTGAAATCATCCACTGTTATATTGTCCTGATTAACTCGCAACTTCTTACAGTAACAAATATGTTATTCAGGACACTTAAAATGAAGTAACATTGCATCAGTCGGCCATGACATCATTTGATAAAGTTGTTTACTCTGTTAACTGTTTCATGTCAAAGTGACTCCACTCTTTCCCTCTCTCTTCACTCCACCATCTCCTTCTCTTACCCTTTATCCTTTCATTGTTTGTCCTTTTTCTGAAGCCATCCTTTTTCTTTCACAGTTTGAAACGTGCCCAGTAACATATAGATGAAAAAGACTTTCAGCTCCAGCCTTAAAAGAATATCGAGCAAATTTAACATTGCACTGCAGTAACTTTAGTAGATTCATCAAAAAATGTTTTTTGCCAAGTAGGTTTTCACATATGAGGAATTTGATTTGGTGTTTTAGTGCATAACAGTAACATATATATAGATTAAGAAAGTACTGCAAGTCATTAGGATCATTTCTAAAGAAAGAATTCAAACGGATGCAGCCAGAGCCGCAGACATCATCCTTATTCATTCCATGGTTATCTTTGACAAAGACTGGTGCCATTCATTGAGTAATGTAGCCTGAAGCTGTTGACCTAGCGCTCACACTTTTAATATGTCACATGTGAAGGCTTTATCAGGGCCCCTTGACATCACAATTTAAAACACTGGGTACCCCTTTCAAGATTTGGTCAAATGAATGGTGGTCTCATAGAGTTCTACAGAACTTCCTCAATGTCTGAAATAGATGTCATGAGACCACAACCAAATGTTCTGTGTTGCCGCTTTCAAACCAACAAATCATATATTAGATGGGGTTGGACTCATTAGTATGGTAACCAAGAAAACAAGAGAGGATTGTTGGAGATAGTAGAGTTTGCCTTCTAACATGTGGTTAACATTGTGAAAGAGTGTATTTTAATCCAAACCACCATCTTTTCCTAAACCTAGTAGTTTTGGTGTCTAAACCTAAACAGACAACAACTGACGACAAAAATGATGGTCCAGTAGGAGACACAAATCCTGTTCTCTTGGGTGTAAGTCCTGTGGTTAGCCTACACCACCACCACCCCTCATCCTCTGTAAGGTCACTGTTAGACACTCCACAAACATAAGGGTTCGCATGATGAAAATTTCATCATCTGCCCAAATATATAAAAGTCTGTGTAGACCCATTCGTGGACGAACACATTCAGCCCAAAATTTGTGTCCACGTGGTGTCCAAGCTGTGACTATGTTACAAGTGCACATGTGTAGCAGTAGTGTGTAGTCTGACACCGACCTGTTGCGCACGTATCGAATGGAGTCCTCCACACAGACTCCAAGCAGACTAGAAAATAGTAAAACATCAACAACTTTGCATCTGCACATTGAAAATTGCGCTAAATGGGTATGAAGTGTGTCAAAAAGTGAGGGAGTAAAAATGTGTTGATTGTCTTTACTTCCTTGGCTGCATAACACCACAAAGTCATAAAATGTACAACAGGAAAAGCACACAGAGAGCACAGTACTCCACCAAGACTGTTCACTCCCTGACCTAGTGCTGAGTACAAGCGTGTGTTATACATGTGTACGTTATGTACGGATATCGAATCGTATGACCTAAATATGTAGCAGCCGCCGTTAGTTGATGGGACTCGGAAACACCCCCACAATTTAATCAATTGTTCCTTCTATCATTTCCAATAAGTCAGCAGTGGTTGATTTGTAGTAGGATCGCAATCATGTGATCATCAGCAGGCAACTGTCACTTGTTGTCATAGTTATGGGGACACCATGCCAGCCGCTGTATCTCGTAATAAGAAAGCTTTAACAACTACGTGGATCCAGATTATAAGCCGCATCACTACTGAAATCTAATGAGGTGGTCCTTGTGTCATTTCTGACCTTCCCTGAAAATTTCATCCAAATCTGTTAGTTAATTTTTGAGTAACGTTGCACACGGACAGACAGACAGCTTCACAGATTCACAGACAAACGTACACCGATTGTCACATAACTCCGCCGTGTTCCTTGGCGGAGTAATTAATAAACAGCCTGAAGTTACATGACAAAAGGACAAGGTCAGTCATATGACAGCATCCACTGAGCACCCATCTGACAGTAAAGCTCTGAGCAGGAATTAGATATGTTTCTGTTTGACCTTTGACATGACATGACTTGTTTTGACACAAAAATCTGGCAGCTGATATGCCTTCAAAATGACCAGAAACTGTTCCAGCAAACAAACCCTCCCAGCAAATCTCATCTTTTCTCTGACGGTATTTATGTTGCATAAATGAAACGCAGTATACTTGTTATGCATGTGTGACTCCTGACCTGGAAACACAACACTCTGTTGTTGTCGTTGTTGCCGAATATGAGACTGTGTGAACTCAAACAAATGCAGATGAAAACCAGTTGCGCTGTGTGCGAACACAGGCTTGCTAGTGATTCAGTAAATCCGTTTCCTGTTCTTATCATCTCCTCATCTTTACCGAGTATCTATTACGCACATAATCACTTTCTCAGAAGTCTCTTCACACCTGCAACTCAAAGCTGTTTGAGCAAGTTCATTCAGTAGCCAACAAGGAAGAAAGGTATGTGTCATCAAAAAATTATGTAAAAAGTGATAATGCAACTTGTGCATCTCCTGAGTAAACATTAGTGCCTGTGAAAAATGGTCAGATTCTGCCATGTTCCTATCTTCACACCATGTCCGTTGACCTCCCTTCAGTTTTCTGCAAAATCATTCTGACTCAGTCACATAATCGGTTTCCTCCACAGCCAGAAAATGAGCTGTAAGATGTATCATTAGCAGAAATCTTGTTTGCAGGCAACACGTCAATTTAAATAGATTTCCATCCGAAAGCTGTTGATTTCCTTCTGTTAGGATATTGTTCACCACAGTTTACAAAGCAAAAGAAAGAAGAAGAACGTTTTTAAAAAGTGAAAGGAAAAAATGCAGTTGTTACACCCCAGCAATATAGAGTTAAAAATAGTTCAAAAACAGTGTTTCAAAAGCCTCTGCTGACATTGTCCCATAGCTTGTACTTGTTTTAGTTGATGTGCCCTCTCCCCAAATTTAAAAAAGAATGAATAAACTTAATAACATAAAAGGATTCCCTCCCTGAGCAAGCAAACTCTTACCCTACCAAGCCATTGTTTTATGACACTTTTGTACACATACACACAAACACACACACACACACACTTTCTCCCAGCTCTATTTCTGGCTAGAGGCACGCGGAGCTCTCAGTGGCTTCTGCTGGCCTCTTGAGTCAACAGGGCCAAGAGGTCAGAGGTCAGAAGAGATAGAATGAAGCCCAAGGAGAGAAAAGGAGGGCGGGAGGAGGAGGAGGAGGAGGACGAGGAGGAGTGCGGTACACCGGTGGTGGGGGTGGAAGAGGAACAAACAATGGAGGGGTTGGAGGGTAGTTGGGGGGGAGATTTTGGCGGGAAAACTTAGACGGACCTGGAAAGTCACCTCTTGCAGTCAGACGGTGAGTCAGAGTCTGAATCAGCCCCTGAATCACACTCACATGCTCATACACAAGCAGAGCTCAGATGTAAAGGCATGCACACACACACGCACACGCACACACGCACACATACGCGCACACACACACACACACACACACACACACACACACACACACACATGCACGCACACACACACACACACGCACACACACACAACCTCAGATACACAAACCTCCCACACCTTGGAAGCCTACACACCAAACAATGGTTGTGCACCCCTTGCTGCTTCCCCCCCCCCGCACACACTCTTTGAGATGATGTCATCTCTCTTTGCCTTGGTGGCATTGCTACAGATGCATTACTCAACATTTTGTGTGTGTGTGTGTCATGAGGTCAAGGTCTGATGTCACTTATCACTGACTAATCCTCTCTGAACCGTTAGAACAAAACAGAGCAGAGAGCAGAAGGAGGGAAAACTGGAGGGAAACTTCAAGCTGTCGTATTGCGGGGGCTCAGCTTGGAGATTAAAAGCAAGTCCCTGTGGCATTAATCGTAATTAGGGTAAATACTTAATTTGTGGTTATGATAAGGGTTGGGTTTAGGCAGGTAGTGGTTAGGGGTCAGACTCAGTCTCCATGAAATAAACTTAAGTCAATGCAGCGTCCTCTGAAGTGATGGAAACACCACTGCGCGTTTATGTGTTTTCAAGAAGCTAAACACAACTTTTGTCCCCTGTCATTCACACATTTACTACACATGCACATTACATAACTCTTTAAGCCTTTAATTAGGCACACACCCAGTTCATACTGTGCTAACTTACAGAAACACAAGCACCTCCTCTCAGTGTCGCACACAGAAAGCACACAGAGCTAGAAACAACTTTCTCCGCAGGTATCTGAAAGGCAGCGAACTCCGCTAATCACATACACATTAGCTACTCCGGCAAATTCGTGCGCATTTAGAGTCCGCACACTTCCTCGAAATGAGCAGTGTATAAACACATCGCCATCACCTCCACTTCAGTGAAATGATTAGAGCCTGGGGCCAAATTAAACATCCCCTGGACCTCTGCCTGGGAAATGAACTCATAGCTAAACCCATGACATGGCCCAGTAGACATGAAAGCCCTCATAGAGTGGGCCGTTCTGCGAAAGGGGGCAGCAGCAGCGTGGCACCGGGCCCGTACGGATGTGGCAGGAGGCCGTGAAGCCAGCGGGGTCTCTGTGGGACTCTGCCAGGCAGCGAAGCAGCCGCTGATCAGACGTGGGGCCCGATGCCAACGCAGGTGCACCGAGGACGCACACACAATCACACACAGTGGCGAGCAGGAGACGTGGAAGACAGGTGGGATATTTGACACTTGTACATACAGTGTGTGCAAGTAACGTACAAACAGAGCCCTGTATCTGATTGAATGTGTTTGCCTGAATGATCTGTGAACATTTTGTACAGTGTAGTAGTGAATAAACAAAGTGTGTTTTTGGTCACAGGTAAGAAGGACTTCAGCAGCAGCGATGCTCATCTAATTAGGATGATTCCTGGGTAGATCCTGGAGAAGGAGGTCCCAGAGGGCGGCACTACAAAACGAGGTTAATGGGTTAGCGAGGTAGATTGAGCCTAAAGCCAGAGGTTTCAGTGTGACGAAGTTGGCTTATCTTTATCCTGGATAGATCACCATGGTAACTGATGCTGCACCTAACCTGCTCAGCTGGAGATAATGTTCACGGTTGAGGGTTCAAATCGGCTGTTAGAAGTGTCACTCTTTCACCAGCTCTTTTCCTGACGATAGTTTCTCTGAGTGATGCAGATTGAGCCCAACTGAGTTATTAAAATAAATGTATACTAAGTTACACTAACAATTTTCTACTGGCACTTTCTGGTATCATTTGCAGTGACAGCAATTTTGTACCATAATTAATATTTCCATTCTTCACAGCTCTCCATTATAACCCCCCATGCCTTTATACTGAAGTACACAGCATGCAAATGTTCCATTTTGTGCAGTAGAAGAGTCAAGTGAGGCGTCAAACACGCCTTTATAAGGAAGCACACAAGAGGCTGATGAAGAAAAGTTGACAGTCACCATAGTGATTTCTCTGATTGGATTTTAGGTTTTATAAAGCCATCTAACAGCTATATCAAACTTCATTCAAAGCACTTTATTGACTATTGACCCAAATCTCCGTGCTGGGATAAGATGTTTTATTTGGCATACAGAACTCTCAGAATTTCCCTGGAATTTCCCTGGTGCTGGAGGACTTGGGTGAAGGATGTCTGGGCAACCTTGTTTAGTCCGTTATCAACTTGACCCAGATAAGCAGGGGAACACAGACCAGTTATTAATTCTTTGCTACAACAAGAATGTGTCACTAAGAACCACCTACCAAGGATGGTAATTTCTTCAAACAAGAAAACCACCATATACTCTGTAACATCAACACCCAATTATTTCCAAGCAGTTGCTCTTTATCAACATGCTTCTGATTTGCTGACTGTTTTTGATTTGCAGAACGGTTGTGTCAGAGGTTCTCAGCTGCCAGGATGACTTAGTAATGTAATGTCATGCTATTCCCATGTGGCAGCATTGAAAATGGGAGGTATGGGACATTATTATTATTAAATCATTATTAGTGGGGAATATTTTAAACTCTATCAGGCTTGGCTAGTGAGCAATAAATTTAAAAAAAATGTAGATTTTCTTTTTTTAGCAGGACAAAAAGTAGCCTGACTTACAGTTGCATGGTCGGATGTAGTACATGTGAAATTTCAACGACACATAGTGTGTAATTAAAGCAAAATTATGACTGAGATATATGACATCATATGTAGAACAACCCAGTCACGTCCCAGAGTAAAGTCCCCAGATGTGCTGTGGTTGATTCAAGATGGTTTGTAAATCCCACATAGACACTACATCATGTTAATGAGACGCTGCACTTTAATGTCAGTAATTTGCACAGAATGTAAAGTAGGGTTTTAGGTTTGGGTAAATGTCATTATTGGGGTTAAATTTTTAACTTGGCTAAGGTTAGTCTGGGGCAGCTTAACTATCATGCTGACGATAATATTCCTATGGTTAACGCTAGGTTAGGTTTTTGTGATGTTATACACGGTAAATGAAGAGTCCGATGTTATGTTGACCTGTCCACGTACCCTGACCTCCTCCCTAGGCTGACTGTGTTACTGCTGGGTGATGTCCTCCTTTACTCTTCTCATACGAGGAGTGATCAGAAAGTTCCAAGATGGTCTTTGGTGCAAAGGTCCAAAGGTAAATACGAACTGAAGCAAACTAAAACAGAAGAAAACATCAAATTTGGTGTCAGTCAGCAGCCCAGGATGAGCCAACTGTCATGTTGAGGATCATTAGTGGGGATTAGAGGTGAATTTGTAGTTAAGATGGAGCAGGAGCACACTTGTTGTTTTCTTCAACATTCACGTGGTTGTGCTTCAGAGATCCAACACCCAAGGTCACACTGTAAATGCAGAGTTCTACTGCCATGTCCTAAGATGTCTGAATGAGAACATTCATCACAAGTGACCTGAACTAATGTGAGATGGCATGTGGGTGATCCAATGTGTGGTCATTACTGTTTTTTTAACTACTACAACACAGTCTCCACTCGCCCTACTCGCCAGATTTTACTCCCTGTGACTTCTTGGTGTTTCCCAAAATGAAATTCAAGTTGAAGGGTTTTGACCCGGTGGAGGAGATCCAGCACTCATTGCAGATAGTCCTTGACATGTTTACATAACAGGGCTTCCAGGGAGAGCTGCAAGTGTTGCAGAAGCTCAGGGAGTGCTGAATCACTGCACAAGGAGCCTATTTTGACAAGGATGGGAGTGGAATTTTTAGTATCATTATTGATTTTAAGCAATACAGCCTCTGAGGTTTTATCTTATTGCACCTTCTATACTTACTAGAGGGTTTATTTAATGTGGACATTTCTTGGTTTTATTTTATCATTTGGTTTGTGTTGCATATGATCACATAAAATAATTACAAGATGGAATATGATGGGAATTTGCCTACAAATCCAGAGCGACTTTACATAGTTAACTTTCTAACGTGGAAGTTTGACAGCAGCTTTGTTATGAAGGTCATGTCATATTAAAAGCAACCAGGGAGCTCTTTCATAGTTTCCAGAGGAAGCAAAAGTAGTGGGCAGCGAGGGGAGTGAGTGCGTCTATAAAAATACACTGATCAGCACATTGTATGCTAACAAAGAAAAAAAAAAGCATCCCTTCTCCTTTTTAAGTGGATCAGGCTTTTAGTTGGAAATATCACGTCACCAACTTAAATACCGACAAGTTCAGTTCTTGAGTGTTAAAAAATCATTTGTGTGTTGGTTTTGTGTGGGCTGAAGTGCTAAAAACTCCCATGACTCCACTAACAGCTGTGGCCTGTAAACGTCAGGTCAAAGAGGTCAAATCATATGAATATCTGTGTGTGTTTGTGTGCCCCCCTTTTTCAACCAGATCTCAGTTTCACTGTAATGTGTAATTTTATAAAACGCTTAATTATAATATAGTCCAGTCTTGGGGTTATCATCGTGTTATGGGTTATCATTTATGGGCCTCTGCTCTCATTTATCACCTCTTAAACACACCTCCAGCATATTACATATACATATTTATCTTCCTCTTAAGCAATGGCTGCCTTCAGGCTATTTTTTACTCTCAACTTTTACCCGTACTTTGCCTTTGCCTCTTTTCACCTTGTCTACTTGTGTTTCAAAATGCGCTCACTCTTTCCTCTACCACACACACACACACACACACACACACACACACACACACACACACACACACACACACACACACACACACACACACACACACACACACACACACAAACACACACACACACACACACACACACAGACAGACAGACACACACATGTTGCAGTACTGGTTTATGTGCGAGCGTGCCATGAGCGCAGCTGTGACACAATATGAGGAAGCATTTGACCTTTAGCTTGTTAATGGGAAAGTGCACAGATCTGTGAAGCTGCAGCCCCATCAGGAATCTGCATCTGGTGAGCGCGCACACACACACACACACACACACACACACACACACACACACACACACACACACACACACACACACACACACACACACACACACACACACACACACACACACACACACACACACACACAGGGAGACGTAGCGTTTCTGAGAAATCTCTGACAGCACATCACTCTTCTTCAACATCAGTGCTTCAGGTGTGTGTGTGTGTGTTCGCTGCAACCCAGGAGGTCACAGGAGGAGTTGTCATTGTTACTTATGGCAGGTTAAGGGCACACTTTGGTTTGCAGTGGTCACTAATTCCTCTACCCTTCCACCTATTGTTTCACCTGAGGTCAAACAAACAAATAAACAAACAGTTCTCAGTTGAACAATGCCTCCATCACATGGACCGTTTCCATGGATATAACCAAACCTAACATTTAATATGTACATGAGCGTGTGCATGTGTGTGTGTGCGTGCGTGCGTGCGTGCGTGCGCGTGTGTGAGACAGAGTGAGTAAAAAAGGGGAAGAAAACAATTGATCTTTGAGTATTTCAGCACAAGCACCTCTCACCAGAACAGAGACAAAAAAGATCTCTACTGCCCCCTTCTGATATCTAAAACGTCTCGGCAAGTACAGGTCCAGTATTTTTTCTCAGTTTCATAAACTATGACACAGGAGAGGAAACAACTGTTATTTGATTAAGTCATAAATCAGCTGCATTTTATTAATATTTATAGAGTTAATTAGATTTTATGATTCTGACTGTTTCTTAGTGGGCAAAGCCAGTTTAGGTGACTCAAGTCCAACTGTGACGATGAAGTTGTTCAGGAAAGCAAAACAGCAGAAGTTGCCATAAAGAAGTCAGCATAGCCAAATTATGAAAAAAAGAGGAAAAGAAATACACCTACAGTTTCTGCTTTATCTGCTTTGATTTTGAGGTTATTATATACATTTTTTAAAATGATGGCATTGTATGGAATTTTGGTTGTGGTGCTCACAACAGTCAAATCTTGCCTTTTTAAAAAAAAAATTTAACAGCTTTAGAAAAAATTGTCTGCATTTTTCTGGATAAACTTAAAAACACTGACAGCAGTTTTGATAGCAACAGTTGATTTCGTAGAAACTAGTCCCAACAAAATCTGCTGGCAGTATCCTATGTGGTTTTCCAGACAAACAGGGATATTGTTTGTAGAAAGATTAGGCGGTACTATGAGCTCCAAAGGGAAAATTATATCCTTTTTGAAAACAGAAAACTAACTGTTTATTATTAATCCTTAAGCAAAACACGATTTAAAGCTAAACCCTGAAATCAATCAGAAGCTCATAAACAGCCTTTTGTATATATGAAGACCCCAAGTGTTCCCTTAATGTTCTGACTCTAGCTAAAACCACACTGGTTCTCATAAAGAAAGAAAGACACATACACACATACACACACGCACACACACGATGAGCCTGGTTTGTTTGCTGGCCAGTTAAGCAGCCAAACTCCTGTCAAAAAGCTCTGGCTCATGATGCTAACACTGTCCGCTCACTTCTGACTGTATAATAGTGTGAGGTGCTCTTGGTAATCACACACACACACACACACACCCACACACACACACACGCGCCTGTGTCTAACCTGCATACATACATACATACGTATGCTGCATGCACACCTCCACACTTCAGGAAATGAACCCCATTACCTTTACATCGAGTATGAAAAGTGCTACCAAAGCAGCACAGTCGCCACTTTACACAGAGTGGTCTTTCAGCTATACCTTCCACACACATCCACACACACACACGCACGCACGCACGCACGCACGCACGCACGCACGCACGCACGCACGCACACACACACACACACACACACACACACACACACACACACACACACACACACACACACACACACACACACACACTTGAACAAAGAAGCAGCTCTCTCTAACAAGGAATTAGACTGACCAGAGGTGGGCTGCTGGACTGAGGTAGACCTGTGTGTTTGGGTGTGTGTCTCCTCCACACACTCAGCCTGTGTAAAGTGACTTTTTTTTTTTTGAAACACACACTCACTCAGTGAGAGAGAAAGACAGAGAGAGAAATAAGTAAATAAATAAAATAAAAACGTAACAGACATATTTCCAGTGCTCACACATTGTAGTCTCTTTGTAGAAGCCGTCAGGTTTGTTCCACCTCCATCTCTATCTGTGATCACTTATTTTGTGTTTCAACACAGATAAACACACGATACAGATGTTATCACTGAGACGTCTTTAAGCACGGATCTGCAGCTACTTGCTTGAACTACATAAAGACAATAACACTTTGGACAGACTTGTGTGAAGTATATGACATGCTGGAGGGAGACAGGAGGGTTTAATTGTAGCAGATCCTCCAGCAGACTAACATCGTCTCCTGCTGGTCAGACTAGTCAATACACTCGAACCTTATCCAACTGCATATATCACTGCCTCGAAAAGGGATGACAGTAACCAAGTGTGTAACTGTAGATGTTAAGTTTGAATCTGTTTCAAAGAAATGGGTTATTGCTTAAATACAGAGAGAGAAATATGGAATTTTGTGAGCTTTATTGATCCTATAGAGAAAACTGGTTGATTACAGGAGCAAAGAATAATAAAGAATGAATAGAACTATAATTTCAGGTTGAAATAAGAAGTTAAATGCAACCAAATAAAACTTTGAGTGTAGCAATTGTATTTTCCCTATGCCTCTAAATGTATGGATTAAGATTTTTATATTTTTATATTTTTATCTGTGATTAAGTTGGAAAAAACCTAAATTACACTCAAAAATGACAGCAAGTTGATAGGTCATCCAAAACATATTCTACAGTTTCAGGTGCAGAAGTAAATATGGCTACATCCACACTTTTCCATTTAATTTTTAAACACACAACTTCCACTATGTTTACCCCTCAGATGAAGATTTTTTTGAAAGGCTGCTGACCCACGTTTTAGCTTGAAAACTCTGGGGCTGAACTGTCACTAAGTTAATTCTCTGATTCATCATGCTTCCATCATGTGAGCATTTCCTGTAAGAAAACAAAGACATAAGCTTTGACTTGTGCCTTGACCAGCACCCACGTGCTCAGTGTACATGCAAGGTCATGTGATGTGCTTTTCCAGGCATGATAGTATGCACAGAGATTATTCCTGAAATGCTGCAACCAGATTACTGATATGGATCATTGCTGGTTATGCTAACGAAACTGCAGCTTGAAGAAGGTAATTCAGGGTTGGTAACTGATTATGCTTGTAGTAAAAACCTTTTCAAATCTGTTAATCATGACTTCTCTCAGAAACAATGAGTCATTCCTCATGTGGTGAAGAAATGGTTCAGTTAACAAAGGATTCAAATCTAAAACATTACTCACACGGCTCTCTGCTGAGGCAACAGTTCACTCTGCAATAAAGCCCTTTTCAGACATAGATTATGTAACATTTCTGGCTTCATGAATCTGTTTTAATCCTACTGTTGTCCTTATTTACAGGCAAATAAAAAAATTGTTTACTTGACTGAAAAAAATCCAAAAATTCAGCAAAAAAATCCCTCAAATTTCTGAAAATTTGCAAAACCTTCAGGAAGAAAATTCCAATAATTCCTTAAAATATTCCCTTAAAAGTTTTATTTAAAAAAAATAAATCCCCAAATGCAGCAAGAAAATTCTTGTAAATATTTTCAAAAAATGAGTAAAAATCTTCCAAAAAAATCCTAAAACTACCTGAAGTGATTACATATATATCAATAAAACTTCTAATATTTTCTTTAAAAACATTCACGAAAAAAATCAACCAAAATCCAGCAAAATTCGCTGGATTTTGGTTGATTTTTTCGTGAATGTTCTTAAGAAACATTTTTAACATTTCTTTTTTCCCACCAGAAAATGTTCAAAAATTTCCCAGAAATGTTGAAAATGTGGACAGCAGAAGTTTCACTGTGAAAATATTTTTTTTTTCCCACATTTTCAAACTTTAAAACTAGTCAATTTGGACCCACAGGACAACACGAGGGTTAAAGTGATGGAATTCTGTTATTCAAGCAGAGGTCATGTTTGCAGCACCGGGACAGTCACTGTATGTGAGCAATATTTGCCACACATGGTAGACTGAGACACTTGAACGAGTTTGAAGAGCTTTTTTTTCCTCATGGTACTGATGTTCAGGGCATTCTCCAGAACTATGATGGGATTCAGCTGCAGATTTTACAGCGCCATTTCTTAGGCTTCACGGGCTTGTGCCGTGTTGAAAGTGATGCATAAAATTGAATTTGTCCATCCTTGTGCAATTGGCATCACAACTTTTACAGAAAAGTGAAGCCATGAAGCAGGTTCACATACTATCAGATTAATGTAAATAAGTCTGTGTGTGACAGAGGCTAAAATATCCACTAGAGGAAAAAAAAACTTCAAAATCATTGCTAAATGTCTATTGTTCTCATGTTTTTATGAGTGTTATGAAGTATGCCACAATATTTCCACAACAGATGCATCTAATGATTGTATTTTTTACACCTAAAATAGCCCTGACAGATTCTGTGTTTAATCAAACGCAGGTAACACTGATAAGCTCTGCCTCAGGTTAGACAGTCATTAAGTTCACCACTCACAGATTACTGATTTTATCTTGGCACAGCCCTCATGCAATCTAATGTATTTGTGGACTGACGGACTTTCTCGCAGACTTGGAGAGCTGATAGGGAAGGCCTGTATTTGATAACAAACACAAAGTGACACCGATGTCACCAGAAATGGAGATTAAGCAGCGTTTGACCGGAAACACCTGACACACAGGAAGGTGACAGAGGTGGGAATGAGCTTGTTTGTGTTAGAGTTTAATCCAAAAAACAACCACATAGAGACTGTGGCATTGTAACAGGAATCCCATGAACAGGATTTCAGGGAAAGACATGGAAAAGCTATAAACATAATATAGTTTTTTAAAAAAAAAAAAAGAAAGTGACTCCTCCAGTGATTTATGTATGTCGACCAAATCTCCAGTTTAGCCAATGAAAATGAAAATGAACACTAAAATTACCTTACAAAATGTTTATTTTCAAAATCTTGCTTTGTGTGCAGTGTGGGATGATTCCCAACATGGTAGGAATGCTGTCATTTCGTTACATCCAGATGTACCCCTATGGAGATATTCCATGAAAAATCAGCTGTTTCCAGCTAAAATAGTCATTTAGCACATTAACAATGTCTAGACTGTATTTCTCAGTAATTTCGTGTTATCTTCATTTTCTGAGGACATTTCTGAGTGACCCCAAACTTTTGAACGGTTGTGTAGATGGTATGGTGTATGTAACATGAGCAGGATGTGGCACAAATGTGTTTACTCTTAGGTGTATTTCGCTTTGGACAAAAGCATCTGCTAAATGAAATTGTACAACGGAATTGTAGAAAAAAAACAGTATTAAGCTAAACAATATTTTTAAAATGTGGTGTCAACATTGGTTTGTGGCATTAAGGTGAAATCTCTAAACCCTCTGAACCCCAAAACCCGCTGGTGGATTTAAAAGACTTTTTTTTTTTTTTTTTTTTTTTAAATAAAAAATAGAAACTGTACAAACACAAATCAACTGTCAGAATGGGCCTCAAACTGATCATGTGTGAGCGCGGTTCCTTCAGAAAAATTAACCTAATTTAAGCCTAAAGTCATGATATTTCTGCAAACTCACTTCATTCTACGTCTCATTTAAAGGTTCACCAGAAATAACCCATTTGCACTGACTTTTGTAAAACTATCTGAAGATTTTGTGTTCCTTCACACAACCAAGAAGCCATGCTAACTCAGCTGTACCCGACAGTAATATGAGAAGATTTCAGGCTGAACTGCAAGATGTGTTTACACAGAGAGGCAACAAGAATGGGGGGGAATTGAGAGGCTGACATCAAAGCAAACCAATTTGAGCAATGAAATAAATGCAGCCCGGCTCAAAGACACAAAGATACAGTCAGCATGGTGAAATATCTTTCTAGAGTTGGTTTGCAGATTAGTGTGGAAAATGCCAAGTTTGTAGAGGTTTCAAAGAAATGAACAGTAAAATATCTATAGCGTATAGAGTCACTATTTTTTTTTATTGAAATAAATGCTTTGTAAAACAATATTTAAAGAATTTCAACTTTCTTTTTTCTGTTTTATTTATTCTGTTCCATTATTTATTTATTCATTCATTCTAGACTAGCATTTCTTCAGCTAACACACTATATATGCTTTTTTACTTTTACTTACGCCAAACCATCCTTTTGGTGGGTAAACGAAAAACACCACTCGGCTTCATTCACACTAACTTTAGCCCAACTTCAAAAACAATGTAGCCCCCCCAATGGTGGCAATTTGACTGACACAATGACATGCCAAGACCGAGGGCCGTGCACAACAATGCAGCATCATGCAGCAAAGCACTGCAGTGGTCATCAAACACATGCAAGTGCACATTCATAATAGACTGTTTTATAATGGGAATGTTACATTTGGACTGTTTACAATAGCAAAAAAATAATAATAAATTAAATTACAGATCATTTTTCTTCTGCAATTACAAACAACTGTGCAGCATTTTGGAATAAGCCTTCAAATATAATCTGTGGCTCATGTCAGCCTCTCTGGATTCTATTGCATGATCTCATTGGCACCTGAAGCAACACAGCATCGTCTTCCTTTATATTTTAATACAGAGCCATTTGCATTTCTTTAGTTGTGATTATTTTGATCACCATGACTTCATTCACAGTGAACCACGCTGTTTCCAGATCTCAAAATTAATTTTTTTGAGTGCTGTTTTAACATAATTGCCGGTTTCTTCTCTAACACTCAAACCTGATTTGGTAATTGGCTTGGATTTGAAAGAATAGTTTGAGTCTCACGTCTCTGTGAAACGAATAATAAAGCATACAGCAGGGTTGACCTCCCAAAAATAACAAGAAATTGTACAATATGTTCCATTGTCAGTCCGGAATAAATTGCAGCAATATGGTGAGTTCATCTTTGGAGTCTATTAACACAATATGCTCATTAAAATCTACAACTCAAACATCTGCACAGCTTTCCAAAGCCACTCAGTGCTGTGTCAGTCATCTGTCATCCATTGTTGTGCCCTTAATCCCACCATTGACAGCAAGGCTCATTTCCACCATTGGGGACCCAGAATTAATCAGTGGACTTAAATTAGCCCAGGGCAATTAAAACACCCAGCAAATGGTTAATGAATTGATCTTGGAGGTCATTAAACAATTCATGGAATCAATAAGGGATCAATGATCACCAGCGATCTTTCATGCTCGGAGCAGATGGGCTGTGGTCACTTAGATGAAAGCGTAATTGGATGACAGTGGAGATGAACTGATCGTGCTTTATTTACCAGACAGATGGATATGTATAGGCCCCCATCCCCCACCTCGTCCTCCCTGCTCATCCTCGACTCTTCCCCAGAGCAAAGGTTTTATTTTTTAACCCTGAGGACACAGTGAAGTTAAGCTTGAGTGCCTAAGATGGGAGATTTCTCCTAATACATTGCAAGTAAAATTAATCTTGTGTTGACCTAAGAAAAAATTAAAACAAAAGGACTTATTTATTGTTAATAATTGAGGCTGCCACTTTCAGTTATTACTGAATCAATTATTATGTTCAATTTAGTTAGGTTGTCTGTTAAATTTGAGTTGAAATTGACAGTCGCTTGTTTTGTCTGACCAAAAATCCAAAGATAGTCAGATCATAATGACATAAAACAGAAGAAAACCAACAAAAAGTGTCCATTAAAAAGCCTGTAGTGTAAATTTTTCTTTGAAATGTGACTAATGGATTACTGGTCTCTCATCCGAGCTCTAATTTTACATTTTGACTTGTTATTTACAGTTAATTTGACAATGTAAATCTTACATCATCAAAGCAAACGGGCCTTATATTGTTTGAGTTGTTACATTTTCTGTGTCTTCTCTGAAATATCGAATTACTGTTTATATTCGATCACACAGAAGGTCTGTTGTTATACTGATGGTGATTTTTTCACTCACCACAAGGCAGCTGCACTCAGTAGGACATCACCCTCTTCTCCTTTCTTTACCTCTCTCCTGAGCTGAGTTTGCTCCTGACCCCTGTATGGCCAGACTTTTTAAGGACAAAGGACCTCTGCTTTCTAGTACATCCACCTCCCTCCTCCCCTACTCCACTTCGACTTCTGCTCATTTAAACGCCCCAGACTTTCCATCCCCCCGTCACACACAACAACACAACCCCCACGCACACACCCAGCCCATCCAATACAAAATCTGCGCATTCTGAATAGATATGTACGTCAAAACTTGCTGTACATACTAGGGAGAAACAAAAATTTTGTCTTTTTTGACTTGCCAGATTATTTATATCGTCGTACCTACAGGAGACAGTCAGTTGTTTGCTTAGTTGAGCATGAAAACACTGTATAGCAGAAGGGATGATGTATATTAAGTTTCACGCAGAAGCTTGAATTCTATCTAATAATACTTCCCGAAATATGTATTATGTGTATTAGATGATTGTCAACAATATGAATCTTAGCGCTGTAAATGAAAGATACGATAAGAAAAGATAAGATAGAACTTTACTATCCCAAACGAAATTAAGGACAAATGCGAATGTATGGTGCCATAAGTTGTTTCCATAAAATTGTCAAGTAAATATGAGGCAAATGTTTGAAAGGGAAAGAAAATAGGTAAAAAGAAAAGAAAGAAAACATGAACTAGGTTTGTTTCCATTAACTGCAATGGAGCGAGGAAACTTAGTCTTGCCAGAAGGTGGCAGTATAAGCCATATTGCACATATTAAAGAGAGTAGAAGAAGCCAGAAACATAACCGTTATTTACCAACTGACTGCCAACAAAACCTCAACTCAAAGAAGAAACAAACAAAACTGTAGCCATCTACAGAGAAAGATGGAGAGAAGCAATGCTTTCAATCAGGAAAATTGTAATTGTTCTTTCATGTCAGCAGAGGTACTATGAAGCAAGTTTGACATCATCAGGCTTTCACTGACAAAAACTAAAGCCCCAGTCAGAGATATGACAAAGGTGGTTATCAATTGTTAACTCAGCTTTTCTTCTTCAAACTCTTTACCCGTTCTCAAAAAAGTGGGACTCTTCCTCTGTACAAAATGGACCAATGGTGTCCCGCCTACTTCAGTAGGTGGTTATAATAGAGAGGTGTGAGAAATGTATAGAAACCTATAATGGTAAAAAGCACTGCTATTGGTAATGATTGCAGGAATGCTGGTAGAAAACTGTTAATCATATATCAATGTATTTGGTATAAAAGTCAATACAGCTCTTATTTCTGGCATAACCAGTAAACTAATCAGTTTTCTAAACTACATTCTATCAGCTGCAGTACCAGTAGTGTAACCTGACTTGACTGAAAAATAGACCAAATATAAAAACACATTTATGTGATTTCTGTACCACCAGCTAAATACACATTAGGTTCCCATGGCAACGCAATGCATACAGCGTGTGATACTGTAACTACACGACTTCATTCGATGGATTTAGTAACACACAGCTCAAAAGGTTTGCAGTTAAAACATATTCCCTCAGTTGAAAACCTGTATCACTCATAAAGAATTGTCAGGAAATTATTTGGCTAAAGCGAGACCTTTCTTACAGGTTATGTTCAAAGTTTCAGATGTAAATCTGATGATTTACATCTGAAACTCTGAACATAACCTGCTCTGGACAAAGTTAGCTCTGTGGCATCAGTTGCCATGGAGATAAAAGCAGTGGCACTTTTGTCACCATGAATACTCTGACTTTAGGCTCAACATACTTCGTTAACCCACTAATCTCACTGCAATACATCCTTTGAAAAAGTCAAAACCTACAATGTGGTACTGAGTTTCTTAATATTTTTTCTTGGTTCTCCAGCTTGCCTGGGGCACTCAGTCTAAGCCAGCTAGTTCCAAATGAAGATGAGCATTTTTACAAACAGGTCTTAAATGTAGTGTTTTTAATTTTACGCTTAAATAGTTTCAAAAGACAGCTGAATACTGCAGCTCTTTGCAAACATAATTCAAACAGGAACTAAAGAGTTCATTGGTTGCAAATTATTTTAGCTCTGAATTTGGAGTCATGTGACGGTCGGCGTACATTTGTCTGTGTGTCTGTCTGTCTGTCTGTGTCTGTCTGTCTGTCTGTCTGTCTGTCTGTCTGTCTGTTAGCGACATTACTCAAAAACAGACTAACAGATTTGGATGAAATTTTCAGGGAAGGTCAGAAATGACACAAGGACCACCTGATTAGATTTTGGCAGTGATGCGGCTTATAGTCTGGATCCACAGATTTTTCTTTTAAAGATTTCTGTATCATTGTGAGATAGCAGCACAGCATCACTGTTACTATGACAACAAGTCAACACTATTTCAGCTG
This sequence comes from Amphiprion ocellaris, assembly GCF_022539595.1. NCBI lineage: Eukaryota > Metazoa > Chordata > Actinopteri > Pomacentridae > Amphiprion > Amphiprion ocellaris. The sequence continues at coordinate 17,110,410 of NC_072768.1, forward strand.
TCTGCTGATGATCACCTTATTGCGATCCTACTACAAATCAACCGTTGCAAACTTGTCGGGACTTATCAGAAATGATACAAGGAGCAATTGATTAAATTGTGGGGGTGTTTCAGAGTACCATCAATTCCCGCTGCTACATATTTAGGTCATGCAATTTCGTATCCGTGCATAACATGCACATGCATAACACATGCCTCTGTTCAGCGCAACATCATTTCATTTGTGGGCACATCTATATTAAATGGCCACGTTTTATGGTGCCGTGATTTTTGCCACAAATTTTTTTAAGATTTCAGCCGTTGGAAATGATGCAACAACTGAGCAGCCTTGGCAGAGTACTGTGCTCTCTGAGTGCTTTTCTTGTTTTCTATGAAACAGAAGAAACAGATGTATCAGGTCTTGGCCACTCTGAAGACATTGTTTGGCATGACAATATTATTCATACTTCAGTACAGACGCAGACACTTACAGAGAGCCAATTAAAGGACAATCCTGTGGCCATGAAACAAGACAAGGACGTGGAATATGCAAACCAGTCCAATTTACTTTTCTACCTCATGTGGTCTGTACAATGTCTTCAACAGGGTCAAGTAAATGATTTATTTTTGTTTTGCATGGGCTTTGTTAGCGACAAGAACAATATAGAATCTTGTTGCAGGACCGCAGCCAGCAAACAGGATCAAAACAGTGTGTTTATATGTGAACTGACTTAAATGCATCACCATGGCAGTGATGTCATTGTTGCGTCCTCGACCCCCACTCCGTGCAATACACAAAAATAAACAGACCCTCACCCTCCTCTCTCTGGCAGCACCAGCCAGCTGTCTCTCCTGCTGCTTTCAGCTGATGGAACAGGGGGGACCTGAGGAGGATATGAAGGAAGAGGGGTGGGGGTGGGTGAGTAACAGCTGAGCAGATGCATTAGCCCCTCCTGGGTTTGCCGAGGACGGGCTCTTTCCCAGCCACCCCGCAGCCGTGCAGCTGCCCAGGCACCAGCTGTCCTGATGATCGCACCAAGCAGACCAGGGACTTCCTCACTGTGGTGGTTGGCTGAAGACGGAGTGGAGGTGGTGTAGTGTAGTCTCACTGTAAGGACCAGCTGACACAGTCTGAACACCCCACCACCACCACCACCACCACTACTCCAGGCCAGAACTATCCCAGACAAAACATATGTGGAAATGTACAATGACCTCTTTGACCTCTGACCACTGGCTCGCACACTAAGATGCTCACAATGGATAAACTGATGTGCTGGAAATTAGATAATGAACAGTTGATATGTGCATTTATATGGAAGCAAATTACTGTAAAGCATCTAGGATAAGTGAAGCAGAAAGCATGCTACCGTTGCTTGTCTTTGTAAAATGTAGCGTGTAGCTTATTTGATTATCCACTTTGAAAAAAATTGGTCAGATGCAGTAAATTTGTGCATCTGACTGTTCAACTTCAAGTCCTCTCTTCTTACAAGTTAATCTCTTATCATTAGCTATAGTCAGACGGTGCATGTAAAGAGATTTGTCCTAACAAACTAGACATGATGTTGGCTTTTTATTTTAACCCTTGTGTTGTCTTGCAGGTCAAATTGACTCACTTTGAAGTTTGAAAATGTGGAAAAAAAATATATTTTCACAGTGAAACTTTTGATGCCCACATTTTCAACATTTTTGAGAAATTTTTGAACATTTTTTTGGTTGAAAAAAAGAAATGTTAAAAAAAAAAAAGGTTCTTAAGAACATCCACAAAAAAATCAATCAAAATCCAGCGAATTTTGCTGGATTTTGGTTTATTTTTTGTGAATGTTCTTAAAGAAAATATTAGAAGTTTTACTGATATATATGTAGTCACTTTAGATATTTTTAGGATTTTTTTGGAAGCTTTTTACTCATTTTTTGAAAATATTTGCAAAAATTTTCTTGCCAAATTTTGGGGATTTTTTTGTATATAAAACTTTTAAGGGAAACTTTTAAGGAATTATTGGAATTTTCTTCCTTAAGGTTTTGCAAATTTTCAGAAATTTGGGGAATTTTTTGCTGAATTTTTGGATTTTTTTTCAGACATGGAAACAATATTTTTTGGTGCCATTAAATGAAGACAACAGGAGGGTTAAGTAACATTGTTAAGTTCCCAGTTTAAACATGTGCTCTATAAGCTATCCTTGAAAATTCAAACAGTGAAATTAAACCAGTAATGTTTTACTACTTTCTGTTAAAGTTTCACAGTGCAATGCCTCACATTTTGAATTCAAATGGTGAATAAGCTTTTACCTGTTTGGTTTGTTGGCACTGGTGCAGTTTTTTTAGTCCTGTCTTAAAAAATATTATTACAGATTTGCCTTCTTGAATGACAATTCAGATTTACCTACTTGCACTGTAAAAAAATATTAGTTGCATGACTCACTGGATTATTTCCATTTTCAAATTATCTTATGGGACCTTATTCTCTACTCTGGCAACTTTTGGCATTCATTTTGACACAAGTAGTGCAAAAGAAACTTGAAATTAACTCTGCATTTCAGCATTAAGTAATTTTGTGGAAAATTACAATAAACCCCCTGATAGTAACATTACCTTTCAAAGATTTAGTTTCAGTACAAACTTCAAACTAAACTTCACAGTTTTTATCTCTGTGAAGTTTAGACGAGACTATTTTAATAACCCTTCTGCATTTTTTACTTACTTTAAAGACAAATACATTGTTATACTGCCAGACATTAACACTGTTGTAGATGAATGTGCATTAGGTGTCTTCTTAATCAAGAAAACTCTCTATTACACAAGCAGGTACCATCCACACTGCAAGATTGTGACTAAAAAGGTTGAGTTCTGGTACTCAGTTGTTATTGATAATAACATTTGAAGATAATTAATAAACCATTTTTGCGATTGGACATTCCAGGAATGAGTTGGACCCAACTTGTATTATTTTGCTCTACTCGGATTTGCTATTTTAGGTCACAAAAAACGGTCACAAAAAATGGATGGAGAAAGTAGATTATGTCTCTAAAAGGAGCTACAAGTTCCTCAGCGTGACCCTGACTATGGTCATATCTACTTGAATTCCACTTAATGAGTCCATTAGCACAGCTGGATAAACAGATCTCAAGTATCTAGACTAATATATCAGCGTGCAGAGATGGGATTCCTGTCAACTGCCTGATTTATTTTAGCTTTTATTTGCCTCAGAATAAGTTCGGTCAATGTTTATATCATTTTTCACAACATATACCCATACTTAAGCTTTTATTGTTTGTATTGTAGATGGAAAAATTTCAGCTATTATTGAGTGCCACTTAAGTTTAATAGCAATGAAAAGAGGTTTTGTAGAGGCCTGTTTTAGATTGTGCATGAGTGATGTTATTGTGACAACTATCTGTTCAAGTACAGTCATGATCAAAAGTTTCCATGCACTTGTAAAGACCATGTGAAACACAGCACTCTTTGAACGCGTCCGTCTCTGTCAGAAAACAATAACCATGCATTGTAGATTTATTGTAGTTCTTCTGGAAATATGACAAAAATCTGCTGGGTCACACACCAACTTGAAATATTAGTTTTAGTGATATAGAGAGTTGTATTCATTTCACTTCTCATGCATGATTTCGATTGACTACAAGTGCTAACTCCTGCACTACAGTCAGAAAGTCTGAGGCACTCAGCAATTATCTGAAAAGGCAAATCATTGAACGAACAAGTCAAGAAAGTCACTTGGAGCCATTTCAAATAGCTACAGATGACAAAATCGTCTGTGCAAACAGTTGTTTAAAAGTATAAAATGCATTGTACAGTTGTGTCACTGCCATGATCAGAAAGATAACATAAACTATCACCTGCTGCTGAAAGAAAATTGGTAAGGATGGTCAAGAGTCAACCAAGAATCATCAAAAGCAGCTCTGCAATAAATTAGAAGCTGCTGGAACACAGTTAGTTGCTGATCACATGGACAAAGAAAAGGCCTTTTGGAGGAAATTTCTGGGGTCAAATGAAACTAAATTTGATGATCAGTATTATGTTTAGAGGAGAAAAGGTGAGGCCAAACACCAAACACAACATCAAGCACAGTGGTGGTAGTGTTATGCTCTGGGGCTGTTTTGGTCCCAGTGGAACTGGTGCTTTACATAAAGTGAACTGAATAATGAAAAGCTAAAATCATCAGCCAGAATGTTAGGTCTTGGATGCAGTTGGGTGTTCCAACAAGGCCCCATGACCACAAACACACATTAATAATGGTAAATAAATGGGCAAATCAGGCTAGAATTTAGAGTTTAGACTTATCTCCTCAAAGTCCTGACTTAAGAACTTAACATATTCAGTTGAACTGCACCAGTTCTGTTAACAGCAGTGGTCAAAGGTAGAAACAGGAGCTTGTGGGTGGCTGTCAAAAATGCCTAATTGAGATGAAAACAGCCAAAGCACGTTTAACCAAATACATCTCATTTTGACTCATCTCATTTAGTCATATTTCCAGAAGACCTTTAACAAATCTAAAAGAAACAAATGCATGATTGATTTTTGGGACTAAGACATATGGGTGTCATGATTCCATTATAAAAAAATTCAATGTAGGATTTATTAGCGACTCAACACTGCCATGACATATGGTCTTTACAACTGTATGGAAACTTTTGTTCATGACTGTACATGCATGTATGTACTAATATATGATGAATATGTAGGTTTTTGCAGCAATGTTAAGTCTGATTTTATCGGCTTCATCGATTAAATACACTAACATAAAAGCAAACCGAAGATTGTGTGTCTACTTCTTGATGCATGTGTTTATGTGGGTGGGAACTGGGAGGGGGTGCAGGGATTGATTGGATGAACAAGCAGTGCGAGTGTGCGTGTGTGAGTGTGTAAGGGAGGGAGGTGGGGGCCCCAGATGGATGATGGATGGGAAATGAGTTTATGAAACAGGCAGGAACAAGGAAGCACAGCACTGGTAGCAGACCGAGGATCAAAGCTGTTGATGCAACCATCTATCCAGCTGACACTAAATGAAATTATTCTGTAGTTACATGCAATGACATTTCTAATAAAATTACATTCTAATTTCATTTAATAAAATTAGGTAAATCAGAATTGCAGAGTAATTCAGTTTTAAACGTCATTAACTCCCTTGTGGGCGCACACATGGACAGCTGCAAACACCACAGACATGAAGTTGTTGGTATTATATTACTTTCTACCTCATTTAGCGAACACTTGGAGGACATGTTCCATACATGCACAGTAGATCAACATCTACATGTTCCGTGAATGGAGAAGACACTGCTCAAGCTGTCCCACTGGTGATATATGGAACAGAGTTCTCCAGGAGGATTAGAAAGTAGTTTAATAGCAACAAACAATAACTATATAACAGCTTTGGTGTCCATCTGCAAGGAAGTGTAATTCAGGTTTAACATCAGCCTCATTCCATTTGGTAACTTGAATTAAAATAATAATAATATCATATCACCTTGCAAGTTTTCATATTATCAGAGTATATACTCCCCTTTAATGTTAAAGTTACTAACCTGCCTGTTTTGTCTTTTTGTTATTTTTGTTGTAAGAATTGTTGTACTTGAATTTCCCTTGGGATTAATAAAGTATCTATCTATCTATCTATCTATCTATCTATCTATCTATCTATCTATCTATCTATCTATCTATCTATCTATCTATCTATCTATCTATCTATCTATCTATCTATCTATCTATCTATCTATCTATCTATCTACCTACCTACCTACCTACCTACCTACCTACCTACCTACCTACCTATCTATCTATCTATCTATCTATCTATCTATCTATCTATCTACCTATCTATCTATCTATCTATCTATCTATCTATCTATCTATCTATCTATCTATCTATCACTACTCTGCCACAGCGGCAAGTTGTAATATTAAAGCAATTCCACCACACATGATCTGAAGAGGATCTTGTTTTTAATTCAGTGTTCTTAATGTTGCAAAGCACTTTGTGGTACAATTTTATTGTATGAAAAGTGCTATATAAATAAAGTTTGATTGATTGATTGCTTCCTGAAGTTTGTTACACATGAAACCCTGCAAGTCTGAATCTGTATATTAGAGACGTCATCAGGACTCTGCATTTTCAAGTTGGAAGTACTCAGGGATGGCAAACACTGCTGATTTAGCAGATGATGTTTCTTTCAGCACATATATATGAGCATGTTAACCACAGAAAAAACAACCATGATAAGTTCAGCTTTTCCAGGTAAGGTATATTGACAGAGACACTCCTTCTTGATAATCCAACTGACTTGCCATTTTATTTTACTCAGTTATTTAGTGCATTTTTGTTTACTTTAAAGCAATACAAACCATGACTATGGGGCAGAAAAGCACTCGCATAAATCACACTAGATTAGCTAATTAAATACACATAATTCACATTTAAATGACTATAAATGGCAATCAAGGAAATCAAATTTCATTGCTACTTTAACACACTATAAACGCTGTGTTTATATTAAGGGAAGAAGCCTCTACTAAAACGCTCACTTGTTGATATCACATATCTCATAAAAAGCCTGTAAACTGTTCGCAAAGTGATACATTGCTCTAGTCCTGCTTCTCAGTGAGCGAGCATGATAAAGGCAGAATTTATAAAAGGCTGTTAGGGGTCAGAGCGTCCTCAGGGTCAGGTCGCCATTAGATCAGTTTCCCCTCAGCCAGTACCACCTCAGCTGTAGCCATCCATCACAGAGGCCCCAGGCGCTGCACTGGGAGCCCCTAAGCCAGCATCGACTGACTAGCCACAGAGAAAGGTGAGCTGCCGTCCCCATCCCTCCCTCCATCACCTGTCACCTGTTATTGATGTCACACATCAGCCGACTCCTCTGGCTACAAACAGAAAATAGTGCGGCAGCTGGTCCCAGCAGAGCATCCTCTGTGAGTTGGGGGTCGCCTCTATGAACGTGTTTAGGGTCGGTTTCTAATCCTCTCTACTGTAGATGAAGGCTTCTTTTGCCCAGAGGGAAGATTTAAACTAAATGAACATGAAACACCTTTATTAAAAAGAGAAGAGAGCCTCGCAGACCTCAAAGGAAAAAGGAAAATGGTCGTCATTTGGTAGGAAGGGGCAGCAATATGACTCTTTGTTTGGTCCAGAGCCGATGATCAAAAGCTTCTCATGCTTTGAAGTCACCCCAGGGATCCACTTCTATAACAGCTGTATGCTTATGCCAATTATTCCTTCTTTAAGTCGGCTTTCTTGTCCTAATATATTGCACCACACAGCCCGGCTGACTGACTTACTGAGCAAAACTCACAAGAAACGCGGAACAAAATAGGTTCAAAAGTGACAGAAACATCCTTAAAATTTAGCCAAGTCCAAATACACTATCTTATAATGTCATGTCTTTCATGAAAGCTTCCCTGCCTGCTTCATGCCGACCTAACAGACCACACAAAATGTGAAATGAAAATGTTAAAACAATAAACATTTCAATTTAGATTTGTCCATTTAAACACAACACGAGATAATCATGATGGTACCTCTGGGTTGTGTTTTTTTTAATTTGTAAACTCCCCCTGCAGAACATTTTGCACAGGTTACATACTGCTCCTTTTATACCTTACGTACAAAATTGGGTATCTTGTGGCATTATTTTTTACTTTGTAGGAAAATAAGGTTATTCCGTTGAAAATTATTGGATCAATGCTGTTACTTCCTCCTAATTTTGTGTTTTAGAAGCTGACACTGAGTTGCAGTTGGGCCTTAAATCAAAAACTGAAGTTTCAATACAGAAAAACTCATTTTAATCCTCCCCTCTTGTCAGTTGTGATCTAGAGATTAGTTGAGATTACCTATGATTTTAAATTTTTAATGTATGCCTCAATCAATCACCAGCTAGTTAGCAAATAGGCGACTGATCTCTTTTCTCACCTCCCTCTATCCTGCTGTGCTTCTGCCGATGAGAAATCTGTTGAGCGATACCTGTAGTCAGAGAAGTCAGACTGTGACTATTTGTCGACAGGTGTCGAAGCAGTCACCTAATAATAGAACACAGCAGGATCCTGTTGACGGTCTTCAAGGAGATCACAATGTGTAGCGTGAAGTCAAAGAGACACGCTGCCCTGTGATGCCGCCACTTCAGACGTCACTTCCCGTGGTTGCTAGATGGAGTTGAAGTTGGTCTTTGCACCAGAGAGTGACAAAAACTTCACGGCTCACAGGAGCTGACAGTTCACAGGAGGTGTCAGCAGAGCCATTTAACTCTGCAGCAGCTTGTGAGGATGTCTGGGAGAGACACGAGAGAAACTGACAAGACCTAACAGAAGTGGTTGATTCTAGACACACTCCTCTCCAAATGTATTGGAACAGTGAGACCAGCTCCTTTATTTTTGCTGTAGACCGAAAACATTTGGGCTTGACATCAAATGAGGAATATGAGACAAGAGATCAATGTTTCAGCTTTTATTTTCAGGTATTTACATCTGGATCTGATACACAACTTAGAAGATAGCACCTTTTGTTTGAACCCACCCATTTTTCATGTGAGCAAAAGTATTGGAACATGTGACTGATGGATGTGTTTTGTTGAGCCGGTGTGTCCTATTACACTGTTTATTCAAACAATAAATAGTGCTCAATCTCTATGTTCAGTTTCAGATTTGGGTTTTGCCTGTGCAGACTGCATCTATAGTTAGAGGTGTAACCAACGTGAAAACCAGGGAGCTGTTTATGGGTGAAAAACATGCAATTGTGAAGCACAAATGGTTGTACTGGCCATAGCCATAGCCAGTACAGCTATCTGGAATATCCTGAAGACGAAAGAAACCACTGGTGTACTAAGTAACAGACATCGAACAGGTAGACCAAGGAAAACAGAAGCAGTTGAAACATTGTGAGAGCTGTAAAGAAAAACCCTAAAATAACTATTAGTGACATCAGCAACAACCTCCAGTGGGCAGGAATGAAGGTATCAAAGTCTACTGTTCGCAGAAGACTTCATGAACAAAAGTACAGAGGCTACACGAGAAGATGCAAACCACTCATTAGCAAGAAGAATAGGAAGGCCAGGCTGGAATTAGCCAAGAAGTACAGAGATGAGCTTTAAAAATTCTGGGACAAAGTTTTATGCATAATCTTTACCAAAGTGATGAAAAGGCTAAAGTTTGGAGAAAGAAAGGATCTGCTCATGAGCCCAAACATACAAGCTCATCTGTAAAACACAGTGGAGGTAATGTCATGGCTTTGGCTTGCATGGCCAGGCTCATTAATCTTCATTGATGATGTAACACATGATGACAGCAGCAAAATGAACTCAGAAATCTACAGAAACATGTTGTCTGCCAATTTAAAGAAAGATACATCAACACTGATTGGGAGATCCTTCATCGTGCAGCAAGATAATGGCCCAAAACACACTACCAAAACAACAGAGGAGTTCATCAGGCCAATCTCCAGACTTCAACCCTATAGAGCTGCATTTTACCTCAAAAAGAGGAGATTGAAGGGAGTACCCCCCGAAAACAAACAGCAACTGATAGAGGCTGCAGTGAAAGCCTGGAAAAGCATCACAAAATAAGAATGCAAAAGTTTGATGATGTCAGCGGATAACAGGCTTGATGTAGTTATTGCAAGCAAAGGATTTGAAGCTAAATATTAAGTCTTATTCACTTGAATCTATTGTCTCATTTGTCCATAGGATGTTGTTCCACAATGACACAGGCGCTTTCAGATGTTTTTGGCACACTCTAATCTGGCCTTCCTGTTTTTGAGGCTCACCAGTGGTTTATACCTTGTGGTGAATCCTCTGTACTCACTCTGATCAAGTCTTCTCTTAATTGTTGACTTTGACACAGATACACCTACTTCCTGGAGAGTCTTCTTGATCTGGGCAACTGTTGTGAAGGAGTTTTTCTTGACCAGGGAAAGGATTCTTCTCTGATCCACCATACTTGTTTTCCACGATCTTCAAGGTCATTGTGCGTTGCTAAGCTCACCAGTGTGTTCTTCCTTTTTAAAAATGCACCAAACAGTTGATTTCACCACATTTAATGTTTTTTCTATTTCTCTGATGCGTTTGTTTTGATTTTTCAGCCTAATGAGGTCTTGCTTCACAGATAGTGATACTCTTTGGACTTCATATTGAGAGTTGACCTCACCAGATTCCAAATGCAAATACCACATTTGAAATGAACTCTAGACCTTTTATCTGCTCCTTGTAAATGAAATAATGAGAGAATAACACACCTGGCCAAGGAACAGCTAAGCAGCCAACTGTCCAATTACTTTTGGTCCTTATAAAGGTGGAGGACACATATCAAATGTGTTCTAATTCCTCCACCGTTCACCTGACTTGGATGTAAATCTCCTCAAATTAAAACAGAAAATCTGCACTTAAAGCACATCTTGATTGTTTCATTTCAAATCCATTGTAGTGGTGTACAGAGCTGAAAGTTGTGTCACTGTCCAAATATTTATGGACTTGACTGTATCATGGTTTATGAATGTAAACCTCATGAACAGCCATACTGATAAAATGAATCATATTCAAACTGTATTGTCTTGATTTAGCGCCAATTACACCGAATGGGTGTAATGAGATGTGAGCACAGGCTTGTAAAATGTCACCAGACAGTCCACAAATGGAAAGAATTACCTACAAAATATTCTTAAAAGTCGAAATATAAAATGAAAAGGTCTGTTAGATTATGATAGTTTTAAAACTGCCATGCAGAATTTTCAGATTGTGGAATTTAAGACATTTCACATAAATTCTGCTGCAGGTCTTCATCTGGTGTTTGCATAAACTAATTTGTAACCCCTTTTACACTTTAACTATTACAGTGTTTCTTTTACTATATTTTAAGTACAGTATATTTCCCCTTGATTTTCCTCTTATTATCTTCTAAGGAATAAAGGCTTTACATTGTAATCTGGTTCAGTCATTAAACATAGAGTTTGTCATCTGATGACTGCTAAATGAATGTGCTAATGATGTATTGATGTTAAAATGCTCCATGTAACACAACAAAAGAACAGATTATGCTGCAACTAATCGCCACTTATTACAGAGAGCATGAAGACAGTCACTTAAGAAACTCTTGCGTATTCTAAATGAAGGTGATAACAGGAAATTAATAGAAAGTGACAGAACTAAATAGACTCACGGCCACCCTGAGTGGAGAAATATGTGGAGACAACTGTTAAAGTGTCATTAGGACCTCACACACAGTCAAACAGCATCCAGCACCTCAGCTGTCTGTTGTCATGTGGGTGTCAGAAACAGGCATTAATGGTCACCATATCCAGAGGTGTGCAAACCACACAGGGGAAATTAAATTCTCTCGTCGCCACAAGGTGACCCAAGGAAAGAGGAGGTGTTAGATGTCATCCTCTTGTCACAGTTTTATTTGTTCCTCTCTCATTTTGGCTTGACCAAAAGAGTAACACAAGAACCACCTGGTTCACATGAGGAAGGAGAAGTGTTTTTCACAAATAGAGCTCACAGGAGTGACGCTTTTCAGGCAGTTCACACTAAAAATTGCAAAACGGTTTCACACAGCATGTTGCAGTGACAATAATCCACAGACGATGCCACTATTTCTATTGTGGAAATGAGAAAATTAAGTTTCATCTGTATTATATTCAGACTGGTCAGTCTGAGTTTGGTGCTAAAGTTTGATATAAATGCACCACATCAGGACACTGTGATTGGTTTGCTTAATGGACAGCATGGCTAACTTGTACATGCGGGCTCTCTCTCACTGTTTTTATAGCAGACATAAGATTTACTGAATGTATAAACAACCAAACATTTTCTACAACACACATCATCCAAGATAACTGCAAAATGCTGTGCCATCATGTCGCCATGGCAACATTCAGAAATCATTGTGAACTTGAACAGAAATTAGGTCAAATTTTGTGTTATTTAGAAGGGAAAACTGTTCAAGTATTCAAGTGTTCAAGTTTTTGTGGATGAAAAAAGTTCAGGAGCAACATGTGTTGAAGCTCCTAGGTACAATATTGTGTATATGTAGCCTTGAGTGATACAATAAAACAGCTGAAAAACATAACTTGCAACTATTTATTTTGCAATTTCCTGTTAAACTGAAGGTGAAGTGTGTGGGACTGAGAGGGATTCATTGGCAGAAATTGAAAACAGTATTCATGATCATGTTTTCATTGTGTATATTTGCCTGAAAAATAGACATATCTACAGATTATATCTACTGAGGGAGCAGGTTATCCTTCGGTCAGAATGGACAAACCAGACACTGGCTCTAGAGATGACTGTTTGCGTTTTTTGTGTTTTTAGTGGCCGATATAGATTCTCCTGCACACTTGAAAAATAAAACAATGAGGCAAAGTGTTTCACTGGTTACAATCTACGACTTTACCTCTAGATGCCACTAAATCCTACACACCGGCCCTTTAAGCATTTTATGTTGTTTCTTTTTTTCAAAATTTGCATAATTTAGTGTGGGTTTGGGAATGTCAGAATATAGAGTCTTGTTTTTGACATTACGTTATAATTCTGGACGTTGTATTTACCACAGAGCAGTTAATGGAGGGCAGACGTTTATGCAGATTTCCATAATTCCAATATTCTTGTCTGGGGTTCAGTCGCTGACATTTTCTTGGCACTTTATTCGTCTGCACCAACCGGCACCAATCTTAAAGCCTAATAAGGGGAACAACAGATGGAGAGACGTTTGCATTCCCAAACAGTTGGAGTGAACAAGACAGCAGATGCTTTGCTTTTATTTTTACGTGTTTTCTCAGTCATTTGGAGGTATGGCAGCCCGAGCAGGACAAAGAGCCAAGGCCAAATATCTTGGCTTTGCGGGGACAACAGCTGGGCGCAACAGACCAGGAAGTTGTTTCACTTCATTAAGGACTCAGCATGAGAGCGGCATGGCTTTTCGAGCTCTCTCCACTCTCGATCACTCTTCTCCTCCCTCCTGTCTGTAGTTACACTCATATACACGCCTTCCCTCATCAGTGTTGATCAGCAACATTAGCTGTCTATTTCCATTGCAATCAAGACTTTCTACACAAAGCTGGAGTGTTTTATTTTCTCATTTTCTTTGTTTTCAACTGGATAGATCTTACGTGTAAAAAGAATACTAATTCAAAGGCTGATGTCATGACATCGACCCATTCTCCTTCTTGTCCTATCTGCAGTGTAGCACACAACAAACATTTCTCTCTGAGTGCGTTTCTGATTCTTAGCCAAAGTCCATAGTGACAAGCTCTGTGACCTCTAAGCTCCTCTGATCTGATCCTCCTACAGTGTGAAAGTGTTTCTCTCCAGTATGAGTCGCTCTAATCTCCTCCACAGTGGATCTCTGCAGAGCTGCTGCTGCTTCACTGTCATAACAACCGATCAACTGCACCGAGCATCGCCTCCTCAGAGTGTGTTTGTCTCTGGTGACTAACCTCAAGAGTTTATTACTTCTTTGGTTGTTTTTTCTTCTATCATCTGACTCATTTCTTGCAGATATGACTCCGCTTAATGAAAAACACACCACTGTGCACTCGTCACATCAGCTACCAGATGTGTCCAATAGCACCTACAAGTCCAAAAACAAACACCGGCCAACTCATACACACATGTCATGGCCTTTTGGCATCACTGGCCCCATCAGTAATAGTCAATCACTTCATGATTTGCTCGTTCAGTGAGTGATGGGCAGATCCCCCCTTCAACGCCACAAAAGAAAACACCTGTTAGAATCTGCTTAATCCTAGCCAGCGGCCCCGCTCTCTGGGCTCTTGGGGGCCCGATCTAATCCGCACAAGGGCACCGGGCCAAGGCCAGGGCAGATTAGACCCCCACCATCCATCAATCCATCCATGCACACACACCTCTGAGTCTACCCCCTCTAACAAGTGTTTGAATCGGCCTCTTAATCCTCGGACTTGGAGGAGCCCTCCACCCAGCACACAGCCACCTTCCCCCTCGGCCCATACCTAATCTTCATGCATCCCCTTCATACCCACTCACAGACCTGACCCAGCCCAGTGCTCATAGCCCACTTCCCACCCCACTCCTCCCCCACCTCCCTTCCCTCCCCCCGTGGGGCTGAAAGCCCATTGATTTGTTGATTTCTCCTCTTTTGTCTGCGGCCGGCCGAGTGTTAACGGGACATCCAGGGTCCAGAGCACAGTGCCAGGACTTTTGGCATGGGAGATTAAGGTCCTAATCTGGGCATCTGTCAATGTCCAGCCCCCCTTCTCCCTTGTGGCACTGAGAGAGGCCTTTTCTTGAGTTATTCTCAGAATAAATGAGCCGTACAAGCTGTAAACTGATCTTTGCCCAACAGGAAAAGAAAACTCATCAGTTCAACTGGTCTCAGACAAACAGTCCATCAATACAACCACTTCACAGTCTGCAGGCACTTTAGCTGCAGGCACTAAAGCAAGCACTTTAAAAAGCATAATCTTTTAACGTTTGAAAAATGTCTGTTTATGGCTAATGTTGATTTAATGTACAAGAACAGTCACAATAAATCAGTGAAGCCTCTTAAATGGTTTGGAACAGCATTTAGTGTAGAACAAGAACCACCACTAGAGAAGACTGTTAGCTAAATTTTAGTCATCAGCACTTTTAAACACTTTAAATGTAGTTTTAAAACACGGCTGAAGGATTTTCAGGTCAGCAGTCACTGAGCTAAGAGACACTGCATGTTGCCAGTATTGATAATGAGTGTCTGGATGGGAATTTCTGTCTGGTTTTAACTGCGATAAGACTGTTCATGGTGTACTATCTGACTGGAGAGTAACATTGTTTCCTGTTTTGAGGTTGTCATTCCCTTTTTGTTTATAATTTTGATCATTTTGAAAAACAATATGGTAATAAGTGAAATTGTATTGGATTGAATGACTTTGTGTGTACGTGAAAATAGAGACAGATCGGTACCACATCTTACTGTATGCACATCTACAGTGTTGTACATGCAGCAGTATACTTCAGTTCACTGCTTCGCATAATCACATAAGTTAGATGAGCCCATATTTTGGCGTGGTGGTGACAATCACTCAGTTGGCAAGAAGAGACATTAATGCCATTACATATCAAAGCCATGTACTTTATACTTGACAGAAGATTGTGGTAACAAGCATCAACAGAGAATGTGGCAATTTGTCTCGACTTTGACACTGAGAAAAATACACAAAGACAAATGACACTACAGGGAAATTATAAGCAGTTAAATGTCATTCAAAACTAAGAATAATCAATTATAAAGAGTTTGTTGAAATAATAGTGACTATTCTTAAGCAAAGATTAAATATTTTACCCGTATGTGATTGTTTGCTTGTGTGCAGTTATTTTCTTAAGTATTTGCACAACACTGAGCAACCTGTGGTGTATTTTTGTTTTTTATAAAATGGGGTTAAAATGTTCTTAACATGCATGATGAACCTCCTAAATAAAGTTTCCAATCACAAAACAGATGAAAGACTCATGAGTAGACAAAGTGACCCAGGATTTTAGTTATACAATGTCTCCATCTAGTGGAGAAAGTATTGCATGTAAAGTATAATGCAGGATTTTCCTAAAATTTTATCGAAGTACAAAGATACAGAGATTTTGACACACCAACTTAATCTCTGTATTTGTGTAAAGTCTTGGCAATGAACTGAACATAAGCCAGTGAAATTACATGACCAGTAATTTGGTAAAATTATCCATAATATTTAGTAAAGATGACATTAAAACTCAAGAACAAAGGCACCTAAAATATGACTATTGCATAGACACACAATTTTGCGTGTTTTAGTGTTTGTCTTTCATTTATTAAGTTACTAGACATTAGACCAGGAGTCACCAACCTTTTTGAACCTGAGAGCTACTTCAAGGGTACTGAGTAGTACGAAGGGCACCTTGTTTGATACAAACTTCCTCAATAGCAAACTTGCGCCATCATCTTTAAACAATAATAAAAATAATGAAAATAATATGTAAAAAGACTGTCTGATTACATTTATGTTAATTATTCCTTACAATAATTATTAACAACGATTTCCACAACAATGACGGTAGGAAACGCGCGCACGCACGCGCACGCACGCGCACGCACACACACACACACACACACACACACACACACACACACACACACACACACACACACACACACACACACACACACACGTATATGGAAATCTGTTCCAATATTTAAAAGTCAGAGGTATCCCATCTCTGAAACTTCTGTAAATATCTTTCTTGGCAGTTTTGTATGAATCAGCATATTTGCAGCATTTTGTTCAAAATCACACCAGTTAGATTTCTGTACAAATTATCACTTCTAACATTTTTAGGAAATCATTAACTGTCATCAAATCATGCTTCATTTGTGCAAACCACTACCTTTGTAACATTTTTGAACAATTCATGAACTCTGTCCCATGTTTGTACAAATTATCAGTTATGTAAGAAAAAAGATCAACTCTTTCACATTTTGAAATGAATCCTATCACATTAGTACTAATCAACAGCATTTTTCACCAGCATTGCAACATTTTTAACAAATCATAACAACAAATCATGACATGTTTTCAACAAATTATTTTTCACATTTTTGTGTAATGGCAGTGTTTTGAATGACAACATGTTACCTCTTTCTTTGTCTGTAAATGTGTGTTAGTGGGAAGCCTGGCATTGCAGAGCTTATCATGTCTTACCTTTACCTTGCAGCTCACAGGTCAGATGGTTCAGTTTCCCAGTGATGTCCATTAAAAATGCGAGGGCAAGAATCCACTCAGTGTCCTCAAGCAGCGAGCTGTCTTCCCCTTTGGATTGCATCAACTGTTTGATTTCGGCCAACAGTGACAAAAAACGCTGCAAAACTGTTCCCCTGCTGATCCATGGGGTTTCTGTGTGTAGTAACAGGTTACCATGATCAGCTGACAGCTCCTCCAGCAGCACCTTCAATGTCCTGGTTGTTTGGCTTTGGAGCCATTTATGATCTTCACGACAGGAGTCATCACATGATCAAATCCGGCCACTTTTGTACATACATATGTCCTGCTGGTGAATGCTGCAGTGGTAATGTAGGAATGTTGGGAAGTCTGGATCACCTCTGCATCGTACAATGAAGCCTGCACACCGACCCGTTGTTCCAGTTTAACTGGTGATCAGGTTAACTGGCGATAGTTTCCGTCTCCAGATGTTTCGTCCGCAGATTCGTCACGATCAGACCTGGATTTACGTGAAATAAAGATACCAGATAAAGAAGACGTCGCCGAAAAACGTCGGCATCACTGCTTAATAAAGTCTATATCCATGTAAATATCATCTACAGACAGTAAAAAGAAATGTGCGGGCCGAAATAAAAAACACGTATTTTTCAAGTACGGTGAGAGGATTCGAAACCACGTAATCCTGCGATAAAATTACGAGACCACCGTTTTACTCACTGCACTACCGACCAGCTCGACAAGCATTCTGCTTCATCCATATAGATCACTGTCATACTGCCAGGTGTTTAACACCTGGTGATTGTTCAGGAATCACGTCCATGTCAACTGGGGATAATCACAACTTAACACAGGCTTCCTGGTTAAGAACGAGTCACAAAACTATTTATTGTCTCACCAAGAAAACCCACAACATAGAAGCACGTCCACTGCTGTGTTGTGTGTTAGTTTGTGTGTTC
The DNA here is from genome assembly GCF_022539595.1 of Amphiprion ocellaris. Lineage (NCBI taxonomy): Eukaryota > Metazoa > Chordata > Actinopteri > Pomacentridae > Amphiprion > Amphiprion ocellaris. The sequence continues at coordinate 17,128,043 of NC_072768.1, forward strand.
AGTGGAACAGATCCACTGAACACACTATATATATATATATATATATATATATATATATATATATATATATATATATATATATATATATATATATATATATATATATATATATATATATGTATATATATATATATATATATATATATATATATATATATATATATATATATAGTAATTTAAAATCTGCATTAATGTAATGTATAATTTTTGATAAGGAATTTCATGGTGACTAGTGTTATTTTTAGGACGTGTTGGGGGCAACTCACTGGTCTTTGCGGGCAACCAGGCGCCCGCGGGCACCGTGTTGGCTACCCCTGCATTAGACCATGAACCATCTCAGGGTGAACTAGAATAGTGAAGCTCACATCGCCATCTGGTGGTTCACTGAGTAACAGAAAAAGGACAAATGTGACAAAAGGGCAATCTATTAATGCTTAAAGAAGCAACTTTGGTTTGTGTTTTTTATTGAATAATGTACATAGAAATGATGTTTTCAAGATAAACTAAAAAGATTATATGAACATTGTAAAAGTAGCAAAACATTGTCACTGTAAACTAAAATGCTTGTTAGCATTAGAAAAAATGACTTTGTGCCATACTGTACTGACAGCTGTACAGTTCCAATGTTGCATCCACAACAATCTGTTCATTTGATGACAACAAACCACTAAAACTTTATTTTATCTCTCAGTCGTATCAAAAAAAAATCATTCACATTCAACCATCAGGCACAAAGCAACGCTTTACAACAGCTTTAGACAAACAATATGCATATTTGATTTTCATGCAGCATCTTGAAGACATGTTTAAGTTTGGATCTGGATATCTGGAGATACAGCATCTCAACACCTAGTCCAGAGTTCCTTAAAAAATATATAAATATTCTATACATTTCTTTTAATGTCACAACTTTTAAAATTTAATATATGTTTGTTTTTAATTCAAACTTTTATCAATTTTAAAAGATTTCAATAACTGGCAAGCGCTGGTTTAAAAATTTATAAAATATTACTTTCAACATGCATATTGTGCGTAAACAGAACTGCAATTAAATTGCTTTCGTGTGATCTTCAAGATGAACAAAATCGGTGGCCAATATTCAGAGCTGAAGATCTTGTTTGAACCATCTAACTGGAGAGGAGTCTGTCACATGGCAGCAGCTTGCTGACGCCAACATTCTTAGCACAGTCATTCTGCAGAGACAAAATGCACATTTTGAGTTGAATTAGCTCCAGGGCCTTTTTGTTGAAGCAAAACTTACACATTTTGATAATTATACTTGAGCTTGCTTGCAAAGATGATTGACAGGACAGATGTCTGTACAGAAGACACCTCTAAAGCTCATTAAATGACTCAGTACAGGTCTGTCTCAGGTGTACTTGGTGAAGATTTCTTTTTTTTTTTTTTGTCTAATGTCCACAGTAATTTAATGACTGTCTGGCTAGAGAACAGTTTGACACTAAGAAATTTAGAAAATGGCTTTTTTTCATGTTTTAATTTTTTGTATCAACAGTACTCAACAAATAATGTATTTTCATTATCCTGGTCAAGTTAATAAGCTTTAGAGGAGCCAGTCTGTGCTTTTTGATCATTTTGGACAAAGCTGGGAAGATTGTTTTCTTCTGGTTCCAGTTTTTAATGGTTAATTCTGCTAACTAACTAATAGAAGTTTTACATTCAGGCTGTATCCTAACAAGACTGTGGTATCAATCCTCATGTCATTTTCTGCAAGAAAGTGAACTAGAGCACCGCACTTGACAAAATACAATAGAAATAATGGTTTATCCGCAAAAATAGCCTTAATTTTCTAAACAACAACTTCTATAAGTCAGAACAGAGTAAAAACAAAATCACTCAAATAAACTTTCATTTGGACCGGTGTGTGAACAGCACCACCTCTCTCAGCTCTTACCATGTAGTTGACCACATTGATGTGGTAGGAAATCCCACCCAACTCCTCACATTTCTTCATGTTCATCCTCTCTGTATCTCCAGCAGCCAAGACAGGAAGATTAGGGTCAGCCTGCAGCACAAGAGAAACAGCAACGAAATGAAACACAAAACAGTGCAAGCACATGATCAGGGGTTCAGGATTAGAGAGTGACAGGTGGAATCGCTAAAATCCAGGGTTTGGTGCTCTTGTTGCTGTGATGTGTGGTGTCCTCATGAATATTTGTCCAGTATCGATCTTCCTGGTAAAGTCAGTCCAAGATCAGACAGTTCAATGCAAAGAAAAGCTCTCAAGCCAAGAGTACTAACCAGCATTGCATCTGCTGTCCAAAAATATTTTTTAAAAAAAACTACAATTTACCGATAAGCATACAGGCAAAAATGAGGCCTTTTGGAATAATGACCTCTCGACAGACAAGTGCACATGTTTAGTGCATACAGAGTACAGCTTTTCAGGAAAAGAACTTCATACCAACTGTGAAACATGGCAGTGGAACTGGTTAAGCATTGCTTCACTGCCTCAGCGATCTGGCAGTTGTAATAACTGATTTACCTATGAATTCTGCATCATATCAGAGAGTGTTTGAAGTTATCGTGAAGTCATCTATCCAAAAGTTACAGATGAACCAGAAGTGGACCTTTGAACAGGGTAATGATCCTGAGCATACATCTAAATTAACCCCAGAATGACTCAAAAAGAAGAAATGGAGAGTTGTGGAATGATGTTGTCAAAAATGCTTAAATGTGAACCTCACTGAAATTTTGTGGAGGGATTTAAAATGGGCAATAAATGCAAGAAAAATTTCAAAATTTTTGGAGGAATTTTGCAAGAAGAGAGGTCACGGTTATGCAAAATGCCTACGAGAAGTTATTCCTGCTCAAGGGGCAACATTAGCTTTTCCTACAGAAGACATCCATTGATATTTTATTGAATAAATGATTAAAAAAACTAATTTGGTTTTGGTTGTTTAAATACTTTTCCAGTATGCACTTTTTCAAAGAGGATGTCAGCTTATCCAAATATGTCAACAAAGCCGACTATTCCTTTTTTCCCCACACACAGCTGTGATTAATCTGTATAGCAGCACTCCATCAGTTGTACTCACAGGCTCCATGCTCCTCTGGATGGACAGCAGGTCTGACATCCTGTCACTGAACCCTGGAGCAAACATCTCTGGGTTGATTGCCACAAAGCATTGACCCTGAAGACACAAAACAGGTAACACTGTGAACTGACCCAGTGCAAACAGCAAAGAGAGCCATGACATGACGTAACAAGGTCTATATCAGCGCTTATCTTTTAGATAACAGCTGTCAAACACGTCAGACTTTTGACATAGTTGATTTCCTTGCTTTTCTTGAATGACAGCTGATCATTTAACAAACTTTAAACACACTGTAACGGCAACTCTGTTGCAATGACTTATCTCAATCTGTTCAGAATTGTATTTCACCTTTAGTAGGGGAACTTCAATTAAATTATCTTAAAATTTCAGACATAAGTAGTTTCTTTAAGTTAACTGCTCTGTGTTTTACTTTCAAAGGAAAAATGTGGCACATCTGAGTTATCAATGTTTTAGAGGGCCTTAAGTTAAAAAAAAAGTTCTATGTTTCAAAAAAAATAATAAAGACAGCACTTAAATTAATTTCAAAGATGCATTTTCCAATTTTGATTGAAAAAGAAAGGTTTGGGCAATGAGTAGCTATGAGCTACAGGTAAGTTATTTTCAACCTGTTTTTCAGTTATTATTTGACAGAAAACAAGACAAGAAGACAAGAAAGGCAACGTGACTACAGCTAGAAAAAATACGACACAAGTTCCCTACGGGATCAGGCAAAATGGGCACACAATGTCCAGAACAGGACGTACCAGGTTGGCAACACGGTCCGTTACTTTCCACGTGCGGATGTGTTTGCTGTACTGGGCACCAGCCAGGATACCACAGAAAACCTCCACCATCATTCCCAGACCGTAGCCTTTGTACCCTCCTGCAGGACAGCAACATAATCCAGATAAATGATGCAATAAATGCCCTATTTCCCAAAAATATCGACAGTGCTTCTGTATATTTTCTACCGATGCCCTGAGATTTCCGCAAGTTCCCCTCTCTGGAATTAATAAAGGCTCATCTGATCTTAATTGTCATACTGCATTATCACAACCTGGAAAAAAAACTTTGATTCTTCAATTGTTAAGTGAAAAATCATCACACCACGTATTAATTTGTGCACAAAAAATGCACAGATTGGTGAAGTGGAAGGAGAAAAACATTTAGGACTGAGAACCACTCAGTTAAAAATGAGCAGTTCAACTTCTTTTTTGGTTCCGTCCTGGAACTTTTAATGAGTAACAGGTTGGTGAATTAGTAAAAGTGAAAATTTTGCACTGAGTGTCGTTTTTTCAATGGGACTCTGCCTGATTGATTAAAAAAAAAAAAAAAAAAGCATACACTACCATTCAAAAGTTTGGGGTCACTTAGAAATATCTTTATTTTTTTAAAGAAAATATTTTTTTTCAATGAAGATAACATTAAATGAATCAGAAATTCATTCTAGACATTGTTAATGTGGTAAATGACTATTCTAGCTGGAAACGACAGATTTTTAATGGAATATCTCCATAGGGGTACAGAGGAACATTTCCAGCAACCATCACTCCTGTGTTCTAATGCTACATTGTGTTAGCTAATTGTGCTGAAAGGCTAATTGATGATTAGAAAACCCTTGTGCAATTATGTTAGCACATGAATAAAAGTGTGGGTTTTCATGGAAAACATGAAATTGCCTGGATGACCCCAAACTTTTGAATTGTAGTACACATGCTGAGATAGTGGAGCAAGAGGATGATTTTAACATATGAAATCAGAATGTGAGCAGAATCTCAAACTGAAACTGTAAAACTGAAGGGGACAAGTTCAATGTTATATGACAATGACATGCTAACAGAATAAAAACAGAGTCTCCTCTTCCCTGAGCTAACAGTTTAATATTACCTGTGTCTTCATTGCCACCAATGGGTACAAGTCCTCCTCCAGTCAGGACTTTCTTGGGGTCTGTTGTCAGTTTTCCCTGAGGGTCACAGCCCCAGCCCTCAGGAATGGGGTCTTTACGGCGCTCATGGAGCTCGATCTGTGCACATCACATAAAGTCAGAGAGTAAAAGACTTGACTTACTGTATTATTTAAAAAAAAAAAAAAAAAAAACTGTCATTCAGTAGGATACACTATGTCTTAGAACAGTCTTTGTGTGATAGTGTTCGACTTACACTCTTTCAGCTGTTAGGAATGTGATGCCCTTATTTGAATCCATTCAGAGGTTATATGATATAGTATATATACTACAAACGCAAAATAATCTTGGCCTTACCTTTCCGAGTGCTACTGCTGATGTTGCCATGTCTAGAACAAAGCTGTCTCCATCGTTAGCAGGAGCTGCCACACTGATGGGGTTGGTGCCCAAAGTGCACTGCAGACAGAAGTCCACAGCGTCAGGAGGAGAAAGATTCTTACATACAATATTCTTGTTCAGTTCTTTCAGCAACATGTTGGATCAGTGCACAGTCATTCATTCAGCTTGTCATTCATGCAGACATTTATACTAAATCCTTTGTGTAAACACAAGACCTAGCGTCACACGTGGCATGCTGTGCAGCTTATTCTGCTGAATAAATAAGGCGTTTACCTCTTTACCACGAGTGGGAACCACCAGTGGGGATGTGTTGGTAAATGCCATGCCCTGTAGGGAGTCAGATCATTATTAGGAGGAAAATGAGAAAAAAATTCAGCACATTCACTTCCATTTGTTGTTACTATTAGCAAATAAAATAACTGTTTTGAGTCAACACTTTCTGGAAAAAAGCTCCACTGAAACTGAAATGAACATCAAAGAGAAGATAAATGTTTCACTCACAATCATGTTTTTCTTCAGGGCCTGCATCGCATAGTATCCAGCAATACCATAATGGTTGGAACCTGAAAGACAGAAAAGCGCCATAGAAAGGCATTGTCTGATTCATCAAATTTGTGTATTGTTTCTCCACTATAGTAAAAGTAATTACTAGTATGAAGTAATTGGAAATGTTGTTGCTAAAACCTGGGTGGTCAGCACTTGTTCATAAAGGAAATTGAATTCATTCTTAACCTTTAATTATGTGCAACTCACTGAAAGTTTCTACAGTTATTTGTAATACAGTGGTTCTAGCTCCTCCTCCTCCACACCTAATTTCCTGTTACATGAGTCAAACTCTCAGTTAATATTCAAAAACACGCAAAATAATCCCTTTGGATCCAAGACAGGCCTCTGCATGTCAATGTGAAACATCAGTTCATAAGAAATGCATAAATACGTTTAACCATTTCAGCTTCTTTGAGCTGAGCCAGTGCAGCAATTACAGCCAAGGTTTAAAAACATTCACCTAGAATTACATAAAGTGCATTATGATGTTAGAATATACAGTCAGTCCAGTAGTACAGAAGTTGCACACACATTTTGTTAGGCATCATTACTCTACCTACATGACATGACCTGTGTCTCAGATACTGTGCTACAAAGGCAAAGGTTCAGTTCAGGATTACAGCGTCTCATTTTTCCTTTGGGGTTCAGAGAATAACAGGACTCACCGTGTGCTACCACCCAGCCAATGCCGACTTCTTTGGCCTTCTTTATGGCCAGATTCATGCAGAAGTTTCCCACCACTGGGCCCAACAGGTTCTTCCCATCCACCAGTGCTGTGGCTGCGCTCTCCTTCTCCACCACCGGCTCACCATCCTTTGCACAGATTCCTGACCGGATGTCCTTCACATACATATCTGCCCAAAAATATAGAGGCAGCATGTACAAATGGCACCCGTGAGAGTTTAGTTTGGATACATCTTTGAAGGGCCATCCTCAGTGTTGCAGCGTGCAGAGGAATGCACAACATAAGCCTCTAAGTGTCAAAATTTGAACGTCATTCTGCACAGCCGAAGTCAAACGTTCAAAAGAATTAGCATTACTCCAAAACCAGATAAAATTATAAACTTCCAGCATCCCACTGACCCATCCTGTTGAGTCCGTGGCTGTAGTGGCCTCTGTGGTCTCCTTCCACCAACACCTCGGCCAGACTGTGGGCATGATGAGGTTTGGTGCCCACCGCCACCATACACCTCTCAATGAAGGCCTGCACCTCCGCCTGGCTGATCAGACATCTGTAGAGGAAAAGCAGATGTTAAATCACCAATATTTTAAAGAGTACAAATGACAATGATGATGTAGCTGTTGCTGCTGGTTTACATAAAGGAAACATGAAAATCTTATTTTCACATCTTTTTAAAGGTTAGGTTTCATTGTAAAATAGATTTCTGGAACACATCAAATCTTGATGATGACCGCCATTTGTAAAATGGTGCCAATCATAAGATTTTGAAAATTCTGGTTATTTTGTAAGGTTTAAATCCATGTCACCAACTTGGAGAGAATCACAAAAAGCAGTCAAGAAAGTGAGAAAAGATTTTTCTAAAACTTCAACCCATAAAACTATCAGCAAACAATACACTTTAATAATAATAATATGAAAAGGTGGACTTTCCTTAGCTTAGTGATTTTCAAGAATAGTCCTCAGACAAGGTTGCTGTCCAGTGAAATAACGAATTGCTTTGGCTTGAAAATAAACTCTACTTACAATTTTCTATATTTAGAAGAATATATATTTACTGTATATATACTGTATATAGAGAAACATGCCATAGTTGCAGTGCAGTGACGCATTTAAAGGTAAATGTCATTGTTTGTTTTAGCTGGTTAATGAGTATAACAATGTGTTGTACGCTCACTTTTAATCTCTAAAGTCAATATTCTTTTGACCTTTTGAATGTTCAGGTCCAATGTTACTGTGGCAATCAGGCTGATGTTCTCTCTCTCCCATAGAAATGTTGGTTTCAGGGTCAGAGAATTTAAGCAAATATGAACAAAACAGTTACGTCCAACACCAAAGTCCCATTTTTGCTCCAATTTTTGTAGGATTTGACCGAATGGACGGCTCCACCAGAATTTAAAGTTTGAAGTTCATCTTTGAATACACTGCTCAAGCTGTAACCCTATAGATGATGCAGGCCAGTGCAGCAAAGCTCTGCTGGGATGACGTCAAATTGTTACTGCAGTTTGAACTTGGCAGGAAAATCCTGATAGCACAACCACTGTAAACAAACCTGCAAATTTCACTTGACCTATTACCCAGTAAACCAGAGTGGAGTAATCAGGGCAATGATCGATCAAAATGATAAGAATGATTATTTTGCATCTAAAATGGGATGAAAACTTTATCAGTACAGTCCCTTGGCAGAAGAGATCAAAACCAAATCTCTGCTCCAGAAAGATGTCGAACAGATTTGCAGACTAATGATGACACAATCTTTGAAAATCAAATATTTTTCCCAACTGTTTTTTAGTGTGACACTTCACTGGGAAAAAACAAGGACAACTAATGAGGAGCAGACAAGTCTCCTGGTGTTTAATGTTGAACATTATGTTCTATTTCTTCTCTTCCTTTCTTATTTTCTTCTTCTGCTTCTATTGGTTTGGTACATTTTTGCTTTCTGGCACTCAGTGGTTCGAGAAGGACAGCCAGAAGTCATGAATTTTGGAACGCACAGTAATTGTGTCCAGATTTGGGCAGCTGGGAAGTTATGTGACTGGATGTTTTTCCGATCCTCAACAAAACAACTCTGTTCTGTTTTGCGCAACACAAAGAACTGATGGAAGTTATCATGTTTTCCATTACATAGAACTGCATCTGTGTATTGGATGATGGTGACACATCATATCATATTCTCATTCTTCACCCACATTTATATTTGAGATTTCAAGATTTCCAGCATTAAGGTACATCCTCACTGTGTTGAGATGAATTTGTGAAATGTCTGTCAACAAATAAGTTGCAACTGAAAACACAAATGTCCTTGTAAAGTTCCCCACTATTGATACCACTTAGTATCAGCTAGTCTAGCTTAGCAGAAAGACTAGAAACACGGGGAATGGATAGCCAGTATCACCTCAAAACTTGCTAATCAACACTCTCTTATTTTTTCTGGTGAATCCATAAGTGTGGATTTCATGGTGCAGCATAAGGGCTACATCCCTCTCAAAACTGACATCATGTGCATCTGTGCCCCCAGTAAAAATGATATCAATGTGAAGTTACTCAATAATGCAAAAATGTCTCCTCTAGGTCTTTTTTTCTTAAGTGTTGAGGCTTTTTATACCCTGAATATAACAACACGATGATGAATTCTGAGCTCATACACAGTGCTGTGATCTTAAAAAGCCTCAAACCAAACAACTTGTGATTTTGACTGTCATGTCTTGTGCATAGTCTCAAGCTTTTGAAGCCTAAGGACGTTTGCCAGAATTTTTCGGAGGTTTTTTGATCAATGTTTTAATCAGTTATGGCTAAACTGAGATGTGCATGATTCCTGAAAAACCACCCCAAAACACAGATATATGTATGGCGTGTTGTGAACGTGCAAATAGCTTTGAATATGAGCAGAATCTGGCTGAAACACACAAGCTATAAAAGTTCGGTGGTTCCTTCTCATGTAATGATTATTTAATGTATCACTGACACAAACTGATGCCACATGCACATTTAAAGGCGTTACTTCACCAAGCAAATGAACGAAAGAGTACAGAAGAGCAACTCAGATGTGTGTTGACTCAAAGGGAAAAAGACTGGATGAGAAAAGTTGATCTACACAACAATAAATATTTGAGAGCAATACAGAATGCCTGGGAGTCTCACTGTATTACATTAGTGTTTATTTAAAACTGTCACCTGGTGGCTGAATTTTGTGTTTTTCTTTACATAAACAAATACTTTTTTGTCACAAACTGGTGCACAGATATTCATCAGAATGCAGGAAATGAAGAGTTTGAGTCTGTAAATTCTCAGATCATCTGCTTTTTGTGTCCCTTTAGTGTTCAAACAAAACCCCATGTTTTAAGCTGGACAAAGTGCAAAAATCAAAATGTGCATGTTACTATATCTATTGCATGTCTGGGTAATGTAACTTGCAAGAATCTTGGTTTGTTGTCTGGCGACTGGTTTTCACCAAGAAATAGTCTGGCACACATTCCTCCATCATCGGCAACTTTCCAATTACTGTACAGATTAAATAAACGAGATAAAAGAGGAGAGGTGCTTTTGTAATTCACACTGATAAATAGTAAGTTCTAAAATGTAATAGTGTTCCTTTATAAGCATATTATAAAGCTATGAAGGTGCTGTTGAATTTCAATAGAAGATTAAGCTACAAAATAAATTCAGTGCTTTCATGCTTCTGAGGTAGAACAGGTTTTCTCTTTCTCTTTGGAGCTCTTTTATAGTTAAATTAGTTTATCTCCACTTTAACACATACATTAAACACAGTTTCTGACTTTTATCCTCCCTGACACTCTTTCTATATGAATTCTTTATGGCTGCTATAAATGTGGGTTAAAAGTGCAAAAGAATTACAAGCATTCTTCTAATGCAAACTGTCAAACAGAGCTTTTGGTTTCAGCAGCTTATCCTGCCTTGCAGCTCTGTGGTAACCGGCTGCACTGTCCTGGATGTTTAATCGGAACATCCTACCTGCTCATGACGACCGTGTTGCTGTGCTCTCTGTTGGGTTTATTTTTCTTATCTCCGGTGGTGCCAGTGATCTGATGTCGTCTCTGGCCCACCAAGTTGCTTTTTAAGCCCAGAAGTGTTGGGAAACGCCCATCACTGCCAAGTCTATCAGGTATCCTGTCTGTCTCTGTGGGTGTGTTGGAGGAGGGGCTTTGTCTCGTCACTCAGGCCCGATGTGGTTTGGCAAGGTATGTGGCTCCAGGCCTATTGCACTTTACAGCGTTTGATATGAGAGAGAGTCTATCCCTCAGAGAGGACACGTTGTACTTGCGTGCAATGCTTCCCAAAAACATGACTCTTATAATGACCAACAGGCTGCTGAGCTTGTGTAGCACTTGGAGAGCATATCTCCAGCCAAGGTCAATGTCCCACTAGGCAGTTTTAAAGAAAGTATTCTGAATCTGCGCCAAAATGCACTGTGTTCTTGCTGTGCTCATGCTCCATTTCTCTGCCAAGTTTCATGAAATTCGGCTTTGTAGTTGTTGCTTAATCTTGCTGACAAATAGACAGACAATCAGATTCCAGTGAACACAGACCTGTGCATTTCTTCTCATCAAGTCAGAGGGAAGTCTAGAGAAGGGCTTCCAAAATAAAATCCTGCAGAAAAATGTAGTATTTTCCACAAATGATCCAACATTTATAACAACTGCAGGGCTTATTCACCAGTAAACATATTTATATTCCAATGGAACATTTGTAAACAAAAAAACTCAAGTGACGCTGTCTGCAGAAAATGTAAGAAAAACCTCTTATTTAAATGTGAATCTGACTGAAGCTCTATTATTTGTTCTGAGTCCTTCCAGTCAGTGACACAGTATGTTTAAGAAGGGTCTAAAAGTCACAGGTTTATGTAACCAACGGGGTCAGCTTTAGGCTCAGGCAGTTATATAAGGTATGGGGATAGAACCAGTAAGACCAAGAAAGAAGAGGGGAAGTAAAAAGCACATAATTTACAACCTGTTTTTTCCTTCAAGTTGTCAGCATCTGTCTATGATTAAATGTTCTGTACTCTGTGTGCTGATGATGACTGTGGGAGTTGCATAGCTGTTTACTCCGAACAAAGAAATGTTTGAGGATGCAGGGGGGAAACTGAGCGATGAATTGAGCAGCAACACAGAGATGACATCTGAGCTGACCAGGATTTTCTCTTTTCTTGTTTGCCTGCCAACTGGCCACATTATATATATAATGCAAAAGTGACAACAAGTGGTGTGCAGACCTGATCTCTGCACAAGTCCCTCTCTGGTCATTCACTGAACCCCTAAAAACTCATCTCAGTGGGTCAAAGTTAGATATTTAGAAGTTTCTCCCCATGAAAACAGTCCTTTTCTATCATAAAATGGCTTAGATGTAACTCTACACGCCTGGGATGCACAGACCCAATGAAGTCCCCGCCTCCTTCCCCACCCATCCCTATGCCGCTGGTGGTTGTCCTCATATGACTCTGCTCAGACAATGAAAAACAGTTCAAGGCTGCACCACAGCATGTTACGTTTAAGTAGTTGAGCAATTTAAACTGGAACCAGTAACCGATTGTGAAGAATAATAATGTGAAAAACCTCATCTTGCAAGTTGACAGGATTGGTTCCAAGTTTATGAATCCCGGGCTGCCTGAAACCTTGTAATTTAGCTAATAATGTATTTCCTTCCATAAGAAAAGCATCCTATGGACATGTTAACAAGATAAAAAACATGATTTTCACCAGAGAACAGAGAAGCCACTTTGGTACTTTTTTAGATGCAGCAGACAGGATACAGAAATGTCTAACCATGATCAATCTTCTGGTTTCTAAATGTGGGTAATGCATTTGTTTTGTATTAGCCATGAGCCTAACAAGCATAATGGCACTAATCTTTAAAATGCTATGATAACACAATGATTGCTCCTCCCTGCTCTGTCCTCACACAGCCTGATATTTGCATGAGCAATGTAGTATTTATCATAACTACTTCTAGTCAGCTGCAGCCTCTTTCTGACACTCTTTAAGTAGAATGTGACACATGTAAAGACTTGATATTGTACTGTGTGATATGGTAAGATGCACGTGCAAACAGCAAAAAGTAAATCTGCAAAGAGCGCTCCTTCCAAAGTAAGATGATATTCAAAGTCAGAAATGGAACATATCATTTCATAATAATACTGTAGGTGATAAATGTCTATGTTCTTTATACAAGATGCTAATTTCCTGCCATTTCATGTGAATACGTGTGCTGGTATGACAATAAAGAAGCTTGAATCCTTGAACAGTGCCATATAAAGTAATGTGTTATGCATATGATTAAGCTGCCATCATAGATATAGCACAAAGAATGTTTACTTGCAATTATGTAATTATGTGATTTCAGAGTCAAAGAATAATAAATAAGCATTTAAGTTTTAATGTGGATTAGTTCAGATAAAAGCTGCATTTTGCATGAAATAAAACAATCTATGTATTTTCATTTTACACACTATGTTTGTAAGAGCTACGGAAGTTTTATAGAAATTAATTGTAACCCTCCTACTACTACTACTACTACTACTACTACTACTACTACTGATAATAATAATAATAATAATAATAATAATAATAATGACAATAACAATAATAATAATAATAATAATAATAATAATAATAATAATAATAATAATAATAATAATAATAAGAAGAAGAAGAAGAAGAAGAAGAAGAAGAAGAAGAAGAAGAAGAAGAAGAAGAAGAAGAAGAAGAAGAAGAAGAGCAATGATAATCTTTTTTTACTTGTCATTAACTACATAACTAGTCACGTTTTGAGAAGAAACAAGTCAGTATTTTCCTGTGATAGTTGTCTCTTACAGTAGATCATTCCGACACCCCATCAGTTGTTCTTGTATGTTTAATAAGTTTATAGGGTGTAGGTTAAACCAGTAAACTGTGGTTCTTTTTTTTGTTTACAGTTAGTCCAATAAATCAACCACAGTAGTAGCAGCAGTAATAATAATAATAATAATAATAATAATAATAATAATAATAATAATAATAATAATAATAATAATAATAATAATAATAATAATAATAATAATAATAATAATTTCAGTTTTTATTTAGCATAGGTTGTTATTTTTTAGTCAGAAAGGCTGGATGAACACAGCCAACGAGTACTATGCGTTTTTTGCTTGATGTCCCACAGGCCACAAGGGGTCAGACACTCACTGAATCGGGCTGAGTTTTATAGATGCACACAGTAAAACGCATACTTTAACTTAGAGTAACACTGAATATAATGCATCTCAGAACTTTGCAGTACTGTACAAGCACATACTCAGCACCAAAGTTGCTGTAATTTCATAGTGACTGAACTGACTTCATGCTTGTGTTCCTTAATTCCAGCATTTATGAGACCAAAAGTTGATCATGATAAACTTCAGCCTCATTTTCTCTGCAGTTTACCTGGTTGCAAAAAAAATGTACATTAACCTGCTTTAATTTCACAAGTAAAGCTCTGAATGTCCACAATGGAAAGGAAAGGTATTAACTGTTACAGTGGCAGGGGACTGCTAAGATGCTGGCTTATCTTTAATAATGTCTTAACTTGACCTTAAAACTGGGGCAATGCTGCAACAACAAAGAGGGTGCAGAAACCAGTCGAACTACTTTACTACTGATTTATGATGACACAAACTATCAGATGGCTTTGATGTAGTTATTTTATAGGCACTATAATTTAAAATCTATAATGATATAATATTACAGGTAGTTTTGCCCTTATATAAATCATATAAAAAGTTAGATCCTAATCTTCTCAGTGACTAACAGACCTTTCCTGTTGCATCTTCTCTTCTACACAATGACATCAAACTCTAATGAGAAGATTGCATGAAGGCCCTTTCTGAATATCAATTTTGCACTCAAAATGCAGTACACTGATGCAATCAACTTTGCATTCTTTGGTGTTTTCAAAGCTTTTTCTTGCGCTGTAGGTGGATAATGGGTAGAAATTCCTGTGCGAGCTCACCAACACGCACAAATCGGGTGTTAAGGGAGATAGCAGGAAGAAAATACGAGCCCATATGGAGCTTATATTAGCAGAAAATAGACAACAAAGGTGACTGTAGACTCTCAGCATCCCCTCTTCTCTGAATACAAACCTTTGCCATTAGAGAAAAAGACTTATCAAACCACTTGGAACTGTTTACTCCAGTTTCCATCAAGCCGTTTAGGACCAATACTGAAGTCTAGTGCAACAGTCTGTGCTGTATTGCAATGCTCAGTATATACACAAACACGTAGCAGCCTGTAGAGCTTCCTTTCTGTAAAGTTTAATGTGTTCTCATGTTAACTGTGATGTTCATTTTGTGAGGTTTTTTTGTATGTTTTCTTTGCATAATTAAATGTCTCCTTGTGTTTTTATGATGTTTCTTTCATCTGACATATAAAGCAACAGACTGCAGCACTGTGCCCAAGAAAAGCCTCAAAGCTTCCCATCCACTAGACTTTAAATGCAACAGCAGCCACATATATGACATGTAGCTCAGTAAAGCTGCGTCATACATACAGGAGCAGATACTGTCATTGTTGAGGAAACTAGTTGGTCAACATAATGTTGATTGATATTTCTGGGGTGTTTCAAAATTTAGGCAATTAATACGATTCTTCATGTAAAAACAAAATCAGTTTAGTTCATCTCAAATTTTGTTATAAGAACAAATAATGTTCTATTCAGTGTGGCATTGCATCTGTTTGAGTTTGACCAGAGGAAATATAACCTGCTAATTAATTTGAGAAAAGTCCTTTTAATGACAAAGTCAAAGTCAAGGTCAAGGTGTCTTCATTAGTTAAGTCTATGTAAGGGTGAATATCAGGCATGATTGTAACAGCTGAGGTGAAAGGCAAACGAGTGCTTTTGCAATGTGTTATTTTTGTGGACTTGTTATTGTGGACTGTCTTAATTAGGTATTTTCGTCTGAAAAGCAGATTTTCAGAGAAATCATACAGATCACATTATTTAATAAATAACAGTGCTGTCTAAACTTTCTGACTCCACATGTACTCAGCCAACACACGACTGATTTTGACACAAATCAGACAACTCTTTCACAACGCACAGCACATCTTAGATTATTCAAGGCTCTTATTTTGTGAACGTGAAGCCAGCATGATGACTTAGCACTGAGAAATGGCTCAGTTTCTGTAGCTTGGAAATGATTTGATTTCTGCTGATAAGATGTTCACAACTGAATGTTATCTACAAAGTTTGCAGGGGAACCGGTAGGGCAACTGGATGTAGAAGGTAGATGCTAGAAAATCAATCAACCATCTCAAACAGAACCATCCCACAGAACACACCTATGGTTTATCTATGCAATCTACTAGTTCTGACATTAACTTTTGACCATAAGCTGAAAGCATTAGTAGTTGCTGGTAGTTACTCTAGCATAGGTGAACTGAGACACAAAGGCTTCAGTGTTGGTCATCTGTCATAAATAACTATTAAAACTTCTATGTAAACCCTGTAAAAGTGAAGAAAGAAAGAGAAGAAAGACAGTTTTACCATAGCTGGGAAGCCCAGTTCCACTGGAGTCTCTATGAGACCTGTGAGAAATGTAACATCAACCAAAACACACCTCATATTAAACACAACACTGATACCGTGTCACCACAAACCACGACCGCCAAGTGAGTGAACTCACTGATCACACTCATGATTGCAGGCCGCCATGAGCTGTAGCACTGAAAACACAGACAATACAGAATCTCTAAACTATATAAAATCATTTCAACAATGAACAATTAAACAAGTAAAATAAATAACAAAAATACTTGATGCTGTATGGAAGTAAAAAGCAGTGCTCTATCTGTAAAAAGGTAGGACTGTTGCAGATTTCCTGTGAGGTGACACTGATCATTTGCAGTGCTGAATTATTACATTACATGCCTTTTAAATTTATAGAAAAGTTACAGCAGACCCACTATATTAACTTTTCAAAAAGGATAATCTCTCAGGAAGCTTGAACCCCTACAATAACCCCCAAAGCACAAATACATACATACAAAACAGTGTTGGCAACATGGAGAGCACACAAATCACCACAGCCAGAGTGTGGGTGCAGCCTGCAGTCTCCACACCTGCTCACCATGATGAATCTATCTACCTCGTGTTTTCACAGGTCACAGCTGTAGTGAGCAGCTCTCAGAAAGAGCAGGGATAAGTTAGCGCTCCCCCCTCCCT
Organism: Amphiprion ocellaris; assembly: GCF_022539595.1. Taxonomy (NCBI): domain Eukaryota; kingdom Metazoa; phylum Chordata; class Actinopteri; family Pomacentridae; genus Amphiprion; species Amphiprion ocellaris. The sequence goes on from NC_072768.1 coordinate 17,144,826, forward strand.
CTGCAGTGCCGACTCCTATCCTATAATTCTCAGCGGCTCAGACATCTGTAAGCATTTCTCTCAGACCACAAGAGGAAAATAGAAAGCTGGAAGCTAGAGGCTGTGATTTGGGCGTGTATAAATAAAGTTGCGAGCAAAGGAGAAGCTGCTAATGGGAGTCCAGAAGGTGGGAGGTCGGCAGGAACGGGACACCCGAAGGCATCAAAGACGAGACGTGAGGAGCAGGAGGACAAATGGAGCCTCTCAGAAGTTTTACGTAGGACTAATGTCTGAATTGCTCAAGTGGGTGTATTTCACATACGCAAATACATACATGACACAGTTCTCAGTTTGCATCACCACGTGCTGCATGAGGTGAAACTGACATAAATTTAAACAAATTGTGCATGCAGGTCACATCCAAAAATGTTATTTCTTTAGGAATTGGACACGGTGACTAAACCTCCCCTGAAAACACAGTTTGCACAGAGTGACTTTTGGACAGGATATTTTAGGAGCCCTGTTTAAACCATTATATGTGATTAAATGCTATATCTGTATCTATAGTACATGCTCCATTCCTGAAGAAAAAAAACATGCAACATGACAACATATGAAAAACGTTTTCTTGTCTGTCTTCCCAAAGCATTTGGCCTTCAATCTGTAATGATTCCTGAACAGGGACTGAGTGGAAATGGGACATGTCTTCCCACTACAGTGCTCCACTGCATGTGACTCCTGTGTAGTGGTCGGCCTGGGCGGCCCTGCCTTACAACTGGAGGGCACGTTTACAGAGTTTCCTAAAACGGGCTGTTCTGTATATAGCTGGCAGAGCAGCAGGCTCACAGCTGGGATGAAACCAACCATGCCTTGCCCGTTCCCTCAGACCCGCCCCAGAATCAGACCTATGAAGCCCAAAATGATCGCTTTAAAGTTGGGTGTAGGTGCAGCAGCAGAACCACAGGAGCCATCTGAAAGAACGTCTCTTCGTCCTTGTGTTCGTTAGCTGTGAGGCCATCTGAGAAAAAACCTGAAAGTTGTTAGTAGAATTTTTTGAAAAAGTACAAATTTTAGACTGATTTTTCAGTGTAGTACTGATTTAATAGAATCTGGTTTATTTAGCTCACTTACAACAGGCTTACAGTAAGATAATGAAAAATCAAAAAACTTAAAATACTAGTAAAAATACATGAATAATGACAAAAATAGATGTATGTTGTAACAGTAATAACATTTAAAACCACTGAAAGGTGAAAATAAATGACTATCGATGGGAGGTGAATGTTGTTGTCCTTTGTAAAGTGGCTTCTCATCATTACGGCGTTCAGACTTTGGCTCCACAGTTTTCTGTTCTCTCTGTTCTTTCTCTGTCTACCATGACTTAAGATAGCTGTCATTCAAGTTCCACTCAACATAAATACAATAAATAACAACAAAAGTGAAGCAGAGTAGCTGCTTGCTCAGTCTCCCAACCTCACTTCACTTCTACTCTTTTCCATCTTTATTATATCACATATTTTCCATTTTAGGCTTGTTCAGTCTTTGATCAACTTCACATCTCAATAACCATTTCCCACTAATGCTGACATTATAATTAGGAAGGCATCAAGATTGTCATGTCAGATCCCAAGTACCAAATTGCCATATTACTATTACTGAACAATCTAAATATTTGTTTATAGTTTTCGATCCAAAAATCATTGCTTTTTATGTGTAACTCTCTAATACTGGTTGCATTTCCAATTTAAGTCTTGTATTCATCGATTACTCGACGTCGCCTTCCTAAGAGGACAGTCTTGTAATACATAAACCACTGTTTACTTTTCCTTCTCACCAATTGGTAGTATTTTAGTGCTGAGCAGAGTCCTAACTCCCATATAGAAGAGGAGCATTAAGATTTCATTTTCTGAATCAATTCAGATGCCCTCCAGTTAGTGTGAATGTACTGAATTTGGGATCTGTTTGCCTTCATCTACCAGCTGAACAGCTTCATGAAACTTTGGAAACCATCTTCCCCAAAGAAGTCGAAGGAGCCCTGAGACGAGCCGAGGTGGACGAGCAGGAGGACAAGTAGGACGATGGCCAGAAGTGGAATCAGCATGTTCCAGCCGGCTGCCAGGATGTTGTACCATTTGGCTTTGTCCGAACACTCCTGGGCCATCTGCAGGTTGCCCTGAGTCTTCTGGTCCCTGGCCTACAAAAGACATGAAGAATCATTGAATTTGTATAATCAATGCAAGAAAGTTGAAGACAACAAGACTTTGTCTTTACTCTGTTAAATGAAAAAACCCAGCAGACTGTAAATACTAAGAGGAAGAAAAGCAAACAAAGGCACGGTATAATGTTCTATTATGGTTTTGTTTACACATAGTTCATTGCAGGTTGTTATACAATTCAGATTCAAGGCTGACCAAGGCCAGAGCGATACGAGTCCTTGAGCTGCTTCTAAGTGCATCTATGTATTTTGGAAAGGACGGTGCAGAGTCTTTCCCCAGCACTCTCTAATTTCCCATGAGTACTTGCCTATTAAGAAGATGCCAATTACGCCATTTTTAACTCCCCATACAAGCAGCCAGTCACTGTCTTTAATTTGAGTACTGAGCAAGGAGTGGGCCTGTGATTCAGATCTGTAGTCTATGTAGGCAGAAAAAAAGGACTTAAATAAAGAGTACACACCCTTTTGTGGGGACTTTATTCAGGTAGTCATATAGTGTTTCCAATCCTGCTTTGCACATGGCATTTTCAAGGATCTTTTAGCTGTTTTTTTTTTTTTTTTAGGGAGCAAAGGTTCTGTTTTGGTTTTTGTTCGTGTTTCTTTGCAGCCTCATTCCTGTGGTAAAGGGCACAGCAACTTTTCTACTGCCATCTGACCAGGGACAACAACAGTTACTACAGTGTTCATAATATAATGCTTTGTTCTGTTTTCCGTGCGTATGCAACCCAAAGACTTTCCCAACAGGCCTTTAAACAATGGACAAAGTCTATTTTTATGGCTGTTGCACAAGTCTGGCATTTTGAATACCAAATTTTTCCCTGACTATGACTAGGAAGTAATGGCTGAGTCCTTCTTGTTCTTTTAGAAATCATATTGTTGTGCTGCTACACATCTGAGCTTCATTCCCAGTGTGATATTTGCCACAACATGCCCACTGTTTTATAGCTTTACTCGGCAGCTCAACCCACTTTTGTCTATTTCTGCCAGCTTGCTTTGCATAGGGCTTTGGATTATTATAGCAGCGTTCTTGTTGGGTATCAGGTTGCACAAGACCAGCACGAATATGATCTAAGGTTCTACTGCATGTTGGTAACCAATTGCAAAATTGTTCTATTGTTTCTGACTTTCATCTGTCAAAAATGGCTCATTCATTAACAAGTTATATTAACATCAGTTATTAAAACCGATTTGGAGGTAGAACAGCTGATGAAGACTAGTTGTAAGGGAAAAAGTTAACCAAAAAGTGTTTCAGATAAAACCATTTTCAAGGACAGATAAAAATGAATTGTTGCCTGGATCCCTCTGAGCGCACCAACACATGTAGACTCTTCGTTTTCACATCTCAGTTCATTTCCTGAAAGTTGCATGTTTCATAGAAATGGTCAAATTTGGCACAAGTAAAAGTTGCAACAATAGTTTTTAAAAACAGCACAAGGTCCCACCTTGATGGAGTAGATGAGCGCCATGAAACCCAGGCAGCAGAAATTAACGTACAAGGTGTTGCACAGCGACCAGACTAGATAGTCCCGGGGAGGATTCTTGCCAGAGTTGCCCATGTTCACCACAGTGGATCCAGCTGGCTTACGCGCAGATTTGCAGTTGGTGAGCGGGGTGCAGTCAGAAGGGAAGTTGTACGAATGGTTGTCCATGGCTGGCGTTCAGAGAGGAGATTGATGTTGCTGTGTAAATAGGTGGCTATGTCCACTTGTTAGCCTTCCAGATGCTCAGCCTCTTTTTTGCAAGTAGTGCCCCCTCTGTATGAGAGGCTTATAAAGGCTTCATGGGGAGGGAGGTGACAGGGAGAGGACGCATGGGCAGGGTCCTTTAATACAGAGCAGGTCTGTCATTATGTGGTCAGGCCTGAGAGAGACGGAAATAGAGATAGAGAGATGAAGACAGAGAAAAAGCTGTATGAGGGAGAAGACCGAAAAAGTTGCAGCATATAGATACATGAAAGCAGAGGCCAGTTTTCCATCAAAGTGTTCTTAACCTCAGCTTTCTTATGGATGGAGGTGGTGTGGATCAGATTGTTGAGTTGGGTGGTGATAGGATGGGGTGTATAGTGAAGGGCTGTCTAACAAAGGCCTTTAGGGAACTAAGGGGTGAACACAGGTCATAGGACACAATCATGAAATATGTGATAACTCTGATGTGTCTGTCATGTTTTCATATCTACAAACATCAAATGTCACATAAAGTTTTGGGCAGAAATCATCAAACCTGGGCATTGATCTGAAGCTGAAGCTAAAACAACAAGCTGATAACAAATTAGTCATTTCAGTAATGTTACTATGCAAAAATAACATCACCACAAGACTTACTAATCTATTTTTCACAACAAATTCATACAGTTACTCACATTGGAGATTCCAAGTTCAGCCACAGGGCAGGGACACTAAGGATCCTCACTGGGAATTACTCATATTGTTACAAAAATCCCCAGTTTCTGGTAAGATGTGGAGGGAAGCGTGCTTCTCTAACTTTTAACATTGCACACATACAGTGTCAGGATTTTATTACGCTTCATCTAGCAGTCTCAGTCTTAATTACACATAATTTTAGGCCTAAATATAAATGTAAAGGGATTAATCAGTTAGTTAGGTATGAATGGGTTAATTAGCTCTAGAGACCAAAACTGTTTTTTGCACCATTCTGTGATTATTTCTGCTGCAAAATTGGGCATTTTAACGTGGGGGGTCTATGGAGAACAGTCTGACTCACCAGACGTAGATTGTCAGTTTAAGTGGCCACAAATTTCACATGGCTTCTCCAACTCTTCTGCTATCTGCATGTTACCATTTTCAAATACCCCTTTACTACAGAGAACAGCAACAGCTTAGCTAACAATTTGTCATACTGAAAATTTCAATTTTAATCCTTCTAGGTTTTTTTTTTTTTTTTACTCAGGATGATTATGAGGCAGAAGCCCTAAATGTAAGTTGATTCCCGACATTGAAACCCAACTGAAAGCGCTTATTATGACTGATGTCAAATAAACATCACATTTTCAGCCATAACTGACACTAAATCAATACTGATTTAACCGTAACCTAAAAAATCTGTCTAAGCTGCATTTTGGATGATTCAATATTGAAACTATGTTGGTGCAACAATATGTATACTTTTTGGTGCTCTGGCATATTTTTGTCAACATGCATACAAAGTGACTGACTTATTTTAGCCGGGTTTACGTACACAAAACTTGTTTATATTTGTGTTGTACCTAATGTACCCAGGTCTGAGAGGAACCTCCTTACTTTGCTCTCTGCTCATGAACTTGTTTTCAACTTGCCTAATTATTTTACTACTATTTTACTATAGTAATGTCAACAATCCCCCTGTAGCACAGATATATTAAAGTGAGTTTCATTTATATGTTTATGGTTTAAATAGTACTTTTTAAATGTTTCTGTTTGCTTCTGTCTAACACTACAGTGTTAATGTGCTGTGCAAAACATTTGAGATATTTCACATCCAATGAACAGGTGAAAAACTATTTCTGTGTTTGTTTACAAAAGGGTAGATATTGTGTTTTAACTATGAAAAATAATGCATATTAATTATCTTTTAAATTTAGGGTTTCTATTTTTTGCAAGCTTTTGCACCACAACTGCTGAATATTACCATATAGTCAACATTTTTATCACTGTGGTAAAGATGTACACTAAACACATGACTTGCAGGCTCCTTGTAACTGAGGATCTCTGCACTGTGGTATTTCAGATCAGAGGTCTTCTAACCCTTCCGCTCACATGAAGCTGAACTTGTATCAGACTGAGGTTGTGATCAGCAGCTGCAAGCATTTCAACACTGTCACTGCCATGCATCATAATCATACACATTATGATGCAGCATTTTAATTTGTAGCTGGTTGAAGTGAAGCCATTTTCACTGTATTTATTGTACAATTGGATGGATTTTGTTATTGATGGCACAATTCATATATTTACAAAATGCATTCAGGACTCAGCATTGAAGCCTTTTATGTCAATATGTGATGCACATTTAAAGCACAGTGTATTTTGCAACACTAAAAAAAAATCCCCCCAAATCACATGTAACATAATTTTTTATCTTTTAAATACCCTTTTTAAAAGAAAGACTACCTGGGAAGCAGAGAAATACACTGACTCAGTTTGATTTGTTTTTTGGCTCAACTCCTGAGACTACAGTTGTTGTTCATCAGTCAGTTTGTTGTTTTAGACCTTTCCTGATTGTGCAATACAACAAAATAAGTGCTTTTACTCGGTTATTATGGACCTTCGTTCACTGAACAACTGAAATGCAAAATTGTGCAAAATAGTGTTGTGTTGCAAATCAGGTAATTTAATATTTAATGAGGCATTTGATCCTTTTTTTTTTAAAAATACTGAATAAGGCGATTGTGTGATAACCGCAGTATGACCCTCCACAAAGGAAGCCAGATGAGAGCAGAAATGTCCTGACAGTGTAACCTCAGCGACAGTGTCCATCTTTTATTGTTACACACTGCAGTTTTCATTCGGAGATACGAGAACTTACGAGATGTCCTGATCAGATAACCTGCTGATGTCTTAATCCTTTTGTTCTTTGGAGAAATAGGTCATTACCTGATTGTAGGTGTGCACTGAATTGCCCCTTGCAGAGGTCATGTGACTCCAAATACAAAGGGGGCCAGTCTTTCCAGCTGCATCACACTTATCTAACGGTGTTCAGGAGGAAGAATTGTTTCAAAACAAACTCACACTGTTGATAGTGTTAAGATAAGACGAGGGGATAATTAACTGTGTATTTAGTCAAAAATCCACCCAGCTCGAACCCCCCCTGCCCTCATCTATTGGCTGCTGGTGGGGGGTGGAGGTTGTGGCTCGTAAACTATGAAGCCTTGCTGGCGTGATATCTCAGGGGCCCACCTGTATAAAAGGTGCCAACAGGTGCTCTCCCTCCAGAATAAACATCAGGCTGATCAAGGATGTGGATGCTCTTCGTCTTAGGTGCCTTGCTGGGGGCGGTGGGCTCAGAGGAGACGCCCACTACTGGGAGCTCTCAGCAGCTTCAAGCCCTCCACTGCCCACCCTGCGAGAGGATCCACTGCTCCTCCAGGAGGGTGCTGAAGCTCCGGTGTAAAGGCGGCATCACGACGGGCGTCTGCGGCTGCTGCCCAGTGTGCGCTAGGACCGAGGGGGAGACCTGCGGAGGAACCTGGGACTATCTGGGGAAGTGTGATGAGGGGCTGGTGTGTGTCCATCAGGACTCAGCAGATGACAAACCAGATGCAGAGCGCAGAGGGATCTGCAAAGCGGGTGAGATTAGAGTTTACACCCTCAATTAAAAACAAACAGGAGGTGTGCACCGGATGACATCTTATCACTGATGAGCATGATGCATCAGAGTACTGATAAGATTATATAAATGAGCTATTGCTATGGTTTTCTGTTGTGTAATGCTTTTATGTACATTGTATTCATATTTTTTTATATGGTATTATTATTGTAATGGTCCTTAATGCACCGGTGCTTATTTAAAGTCTGTATTCTTGATTTTGGTTGTAATTCTGTTTTGCTATAGTCCATTTAAGTTCCTGCAATATACCAAAATCTTGCAAATAATCAACTGGCTGATAAAAGGTGTGTGCAGTTTCTATTAGATGAGTTATGGTGCGTTCACCTCATGTGGTAGCACATCCTTGGCTGCAACTTTCTCAGCACACAAGTCAGCTGCACAATAGCAGCTGTATTCAGATTGTCCACGTGTTTGCTCACTCACTATGTAATGTTTGTGAAAAGAAAGAAAAGACTCACTAGGACACAAGGGCAGACAGCTGTTGATGTGCTTCAGACACAATTCGGATGAATCACTGACACATAATCATGCACTGGATATTTGTAATTATCTACGTCAAACAAATGACTAAACATTTGCACCACATTTGAGGCTATGGACACCAAAAAGTCACTATTTTAGGATAAGGATTGTGGTTCGTCGTCTCTCGGGGGTTACGTTCCAGATCCCTCCTCGATAGGCAAAAATCCACGAAATAGCAACCGTATTTACTTTATTATTTATATATATTTATATATATTTTCAGACTTTATAAACCCTCCCAACACTTATAAACCTTTCCCATACTGTTAACCTTTCCCACACTCTTACAAACACTTCCTATGCTCTTAAAGACTTTCTACACTCGTAAACCTACCTCTATATGGGTACTCACCAGCGAATATAGCACCACTTTTATGATGAAGATGATGATGAATTAGCTGTGCAGTACTGATGACGATGAGATGAATGTACTGCACAGTGAGAATGGACAAGGCGACATGCTGAACGCTGCTATACTCGGGAAACAGGGGAGACTGATGCTACGGTCGCTAAGCCAATCACCACCCAGCGCTGCACGCTACGCATTTTGTTTTGATTTAATATTCTTTTAATATGTTGTCATGATTATTTTTTATATATTTTTTTATACTGTTTTTAATTTTTAGGCTAGAAAATGCTTCTTTTACCGCAAAAAACCCCACCATTTATAAAAATACCTATATATCGCAAAATCCTGCGATAAAGCAAAAAATTTGTGATACTAAATACAATTTAGAAATCCGCGATACAGTGAGACCGTGAAAAGTGAACCGCGATATGGTGAGGAACCACTGTACACTTAATTTTAATTGACATATCTGTCCACAATAACAAAATAAAACGTCGTAAGAAGAACCTACGTGAACAGAATTTCATTTTATTTAGATGAACATAGTGCTAATACATTTACAGTTTAGACAGAGCAGCTAAAGTCTTAATATGGTTATTGTTGGCGTTTTAATAATAATCGCTGCTGCTCAGGCAGAGCGGGGGACAAGTCACTGTACAGTTGAGACATTTAGAGACATTTAAGGGGTATTATTCTCAACATTTTCATTTTTCTTCTGAGAAAAACCAGACAGGCCACAATGTTCGATGGCCTGTATCAGCCGATGTAATGTATAGTTTCTGTACTCTGTAGTTTGGGTATTTTGTAGTGCCTTATATAGTGTAGTGTAAAATTTACAGTGGAGAAATTGTACAGTGCTACAAAAACATTGATTCACAGTGTAGTGGGCTGTATAGTGGGCGAGCAAAAAATCTGAATGCAGCTAAGATCCATCCGAGGTGATTCTTACCTGGACAGGTGCCTCCTCTGAGAGTAAACAAGCAGGTACTTGACTCTTAAAAGCTGATTGTTGGTGACTATAAAGTATTTCTGTGGTACATTCCCTCCTTCACTGTTCTTTGCCCTTGAGCGCTGGCGGTCGATGATTTCAGAATCTGAAATGAAAAATGAGCGCTATAATAATCTGCAGTGATTTAGGCATCTGTGTCACAGGATTCATAACCTGTGTGACTCCATGTGTCCAGTGAGTCACACGGTTAAACCCACCTTTTTTCTTCACCTGGCACTTCACATCTGGATGATCAATGACTTCACACAAGGCCACACAGCTGAGTTGTGGACCCAGGATACTTTCTTGCCAGCTGCTGCTGTGAGGACTGTAGAGGACAGCCATGCTGAGGTCGCTGGTGAGGTAGGTTCCCTCTCCAAACACTGAGTTCTGCGTACGCAAAAAATGCAATCAAATCGACCAGACATTAGTTTTCTTGTCAGATAAACCAAGTGGGTAGCTCTGATTTCCACTCCAGTCACCATCGATAAATGGTATCAACCTTTAATGAGAAGAGATTTTTTTTAAAAATTCTATTATATCAGGTCCACAAGGAGCAGCATCTTTATTTTTCACTGTACTGAAACAGCTGCTGATGACCTTATTGAGGTGACAGTGCAGCCCGTTATGAATGATTGAGTGAAAGTTCTCCAGGCGGCTCCCGTGGAATGCAAAGAAAACATCTCATCCTTCTCTCGTCCTCTCAAACCTGGCGTTCATCTAATCGGAGTACTCCAGCTCAAAGAGGAAGTTTGGCACAGGTGCAGAGATCCCTTCATTTTCCGTCAGGTTACAGAGCTTGGCATACTGGAGAAGATCAAAGAAACACATCGTAAGCAAAAAAGCAAACAATAAAAGACACTGTGGTTAATGTATTTATGTCTGTAGCAGTGTACCTCATCTTTCTGCAGTGTCTTCACAGCAAAGCTCTTTGAAGACAGAATCCAGTGTGTGAGAGCCAAATGCTGATCTCCTTCTCCAGGTCGTAGCCTCACCAACTCTCTCACACCAGGCAATGAGCTCACATCTGCCAACTAGAGAATAACACAATTTCTTAAAATCTTATTTATACAACCAGAATCAAACCTGACAGGAGTGCTTCTTGTTTTCTCTCTTATTCCTTGGACCATGGAAAGAGTCTCTGAAAGGAAGTCATCATTTCTTAATCTATGCCATCACAAATTTTGGTATTACTTTATTTATTATAACACCCAAAGATACAACTCTGTACAATGGCAACAAAAATGTTGTCACCACATTTAGTTCTGGCATTTTTTGATGCTGTCTTTCATTTCTCACAGTAATAACAGCTTGGGTTTGATAAAGCTGATAATGGCACCCCATCATGACTCGTTTAAAGTGAGCCATCAAAGACATAAAAAGATCTTGACTCATTGTATGACTCCTAATCTTCTGCTAAAGCAAGAGCAAAAATGGTTGTATGGTTTCAATGTCATTTGTCTGTCAGCAAGACAACACAAAAACTAGTGAGCTGAATTTCATGAAACCGATGGAGAGATGGAGCATGGGCAAAGGAAAAACTCATCAAATTTTGCTGCAGATCTTGATCACTTTCTTTACAACATCAACATAGTGCTTTGTCCTTGGCAGACGACTGTGTTCTCCTCTTCCAGTCTGTATCTGTATTGTTAATGTAAATACAGTTGGGTTTTCTTGCGTTTTAGACATCTCTCATCTAAATGTATTGATTGTATCTTGGAACCATTTGTGTGGCAGCTTCACCTACGCATTACACAATCTGTAAAGACATATTAATACTTTGAATCTGTATTGTTTATGTATCTCACAGTGTTCTCGTTATGTTTTCTTAACTAACTCACAGCGACCTTTAACAGTACTTTACTGCCACCAAGTGTATGCGTACATTGCCAACTCCAAATTCATAGTGTGCATGTGCATTCTTTCTAAGCAACAGATGATAATGTCTATAATTAGGGTACCTAAAATACTGATTGTGTTTGACATGTAAGCGTAGCTGCTACAATATGGAGTCTGAATGTCACTGTAACTCTTACCAACTCCTCAAAGTCCTTATTGTCACCACTTATGTATCGAGGAGGGAAGGGTCTGAGCAGCAGCAACAAACAGGCTGCAGCGGAGGTCTGCGGCTACCGGGTCTCTGTGCAGACAGGAGCACACCAGCTCTCTGACGGCTTCGGGTGGCAGCGGAGGCTGCATTCCCAGCACTGCAAACAGAAGTGATAAGATAACACACCAGTGAGCTCATCCACATAATTAGGGTCCGAGCACCACGAAGTGGTGCGAGGAACCTATTGAAACCCTAGGAATTATTATTATTATTATTATTATTATTATTATTATTATACTTTCTTCGTCCGCCTCCAAATCGGCCTTTTTGACGCCCTAAACATTCACGAAAACGCATGAAAATCGCCACACACATCAGGACCGGCGAAAAATTTGATATTTTCGGGGAATGGCACGCGTGCGTGCCAAAATGGCACGCGTGCCATTTGGCAGCTGGCAGCTGCAGCTGGCAGCTGCAGCAGACCCAAAGTAGTTTCACATTCATTTATCTGATCAGATTTCAGGGGGCTTTTTTTTTTTTTTTTTTTTTTTTTTTTAAGAAATGGGACCAATAATTGAAAACATGCTAAATATCAGATGGGATCATTGGTGTCACAGGACATCTGCAGACACAGGTCAAAGATTACAAGGAGTTTATTTAACGAATGAAACTAAAACCAACACAGAAAGGATAACTAAACCAAGGTGAAAACAAAAAGGGGAAACCAGACTAATTGTAGGAGAAAGGTTCTGGTTTCAAAGTCTCTGGTCTGGCAGAGAGCGGAAGAATGAAGAACCGGGCCTTCGTGGATTAAGGTGATTGAGAACAGGTGAATCAACCCCCACACCTGTGAGAGAGATGGATGGATGGATGGATGGATGGATGGATGGATAGATAGGTAGGGAGGTAGATGGACCATAGATAGATGGATGGATAGGTAGATTCTGCAGTGGGGAAATTTTCAGTGTGGCAGTAGCAGATAGGAAAAAAAGTAAAAAGAAAAGCAGCACTCAGTGCACAGATATAAATAGATGCTTTCTCCTTAGAGAAGAAATAGAAATGCTTGTAAAAAAAAAAAAACCTTGTGAAATTGCACATATTGACTTATTTACATTTTATTGCAGTTACTTCATGGGTGATCTGAACTACTGGGAGCAGGTTTGATTGAACACAGTCTGACTGCTGCAGGAAGGAAGGACCTCCTTCAAACATTGTGGGTGAAGCAGTCTGTCCCTGAAGGAGCTGCCGGTGATGGTCCTGTTTCCTGCAGGGGGTGGGAGATGTCCTCCATGATAGACAACAGCTTTGTCATCATCCTCCTGTCTAACACCAGCCCAGGACAGAGCTTGCTTTCTTAACCAGTTTCTTTAGTCTCTTCCTGTCTGCAGCCGTGATGCTGCTGCTCCAGCAGACCACTCCATACAGGATGGCTGATACCACCACACAACCATAAAAGGTCCTCAGAATTGCTCCCTGCACCCCGAAGGTCCTCAGTTTCCTGAGCAGGTGAAGTCTGTTCTGACCTTTCTTACACCGTGCGTTGGTGTTCTATCTCTAGACATGTTTGAATGTCTTTATCAATAAATGGTCAAACACATGTTGAGTGTCAGTTCAGCTCTTTGTTCCACACATGTATATGTTCCTATGTGATTGGTGTCTTGCAGTCAGAGTGTAAAGAATTGAAGCTGTCAGAGGCTTTCTGTGGTGAAGAGGCTGCAGGACATCAGCTGCTCCAACAGGTGACGCCTTTGTTCTTTGGCTCCAACCAGAACCAGCAATAAATCAGCATGAGCTGCAGCTTATCCACCTCATAGAGTGTATAATAAAGAAACCAAGAGGTTTTAGTTGATAGCTGTCTCTAGTGAATGACCAGCAGTGTCTTGTTCAGGTTGTGAGGAGAAGTAAAAAGCTTACAGCAGCTGGTATTCCCAGGTAATCTCCCATCCAAATACTAACCAGGCCCAACCCTGCTTAGCTTTGCAGATCAGATGAGATTGGGTGTATTCAGTCTCAGAAACAAACCTACAATGTAAGTTCTGTACCTCACATGATTCAAATCTCCACTCACACCTTTTATTTGTCCTTTGATTGCTCCAGTACTGATTGATGCCATCATTTAAGCCAATTTACAACAACACCTTGTAGGAAATGTGGTGCAGAGGTAAGTTCTGTGCCTCACATGTTGAAGGTCCATGGTTCAAATCCCCACTCACACTTTTTATGTGTCCTTTGGATGCTCCAGTACTAATTGCTAGCATCATTTAAGCAAAGTTAGAGCAACATCTTGTAGGACAGGTGGCGTAGAGGTAAGTTTTTTGCCTGGCATGTTGAAGGTCCCCGGTTGAAATCCACCTTAGTTCCTTTATTATCTTCACCTCCTTAATAGTTTTGTGTACCATCATTTACGAAAACTAACAGTTACACCCAGTAGGAAGGATAGCGCAGTGGTAAGTTATCTGCCTCTCATCCAGGAGGTTTTTGGTTTGAATCCAGCCCAGGGCTCTTTTGACACTTTGGCTGTATGACAACCTCTTTCAACCATCATTACAACAAAGTCCACAAAGGACCTTGTGTGAAAGATAGCTCACACATAGGTTGTGTGTCTGTCATGTGGAGGGTCACGGTTCGAATCCCCACTGGGAACCTTGTGGAGGATGATAGCGGAGTGGAAAGGTTGTGGTCTGTGGTGTGGAGTATCAGTGGACTGGAGTTGAAGGGTGGTTCCTGCAGAAGGAGCAAAACCAAGGAGTCTCTGGAGGAGCACGAGGAGCATTAAGTTATGTGTTTCCAGATCAATAAACATCTCATGTAAACAAATATGACGAGAGGCTGAGCACTGCAGCACCACTTGTGGTAAGGTGGCAGACAGAGACAGAGCCAAGTGCACAAAATCTATTAAGAATATATTTTGCATATTAGGTAACCTTGGTCAAATTTGCTTACATTAATTATTCGGATATGATAAAGATTATTTCACTAACAGCATACATCTTAAAAAGAAAGGGGTGATGCACATACAGTAATCTCTCAGAAACTACTTGTAAGTCTAGTCCTGCTGATTGTCACAGGAATGATGCTGAACATGTTGATGATATCTTTAAGAAACATGAAATAATATTGGTTATGCCCACTTCCATACAAGACTTATTGTGACCTTGACCTCTAACACATCAACAATAAACTGTTTATTGCTGATGTGCATTCAGAGAGGCAGAAGGGGACTAGGTCAGCTCCACCCATTTGTCTCTGCTGTGAGCACCACAATAGAAACGAAAGGCTGCACTTAACATATACTTATATTATCCTTTGATATAATGATTTTTTACCTTGGTTTATTTTATTATTATTTCCAAACTTACATCTTTAAGATGAGTTGTTTTATCCAGTTCTCAACTGAAAATGCAAAGATATTCAGCATTACTGTCATGCGTGACAACAACAAGCTTCAAATGCTTATATTTAAGAAACTATAGGCAGCAAACATTTGGCTTTTTTTAGTGTCACAGTTGATGCCAACCAGTTGTCTGTCAGCCAACGGATCAGTTAATCATCTCACTGCTATAGCTCTACATAAGTGGATGAAGAAACTGTTGTGTCAAACCGTTTAATCCCATTAATGGTTCATCTAATCTTTGTTTTTTCCCTACTGATTTTGTCAACTGCTTGGTCTTGAAAACATAAAACTGTGAGAGAGATGCTCCTCATTATATCATAAAGATCAAAAAGGCACCGTCAAATTGCTTGTTTTGTCCTCCCCATATCTTAAATCCACCAAATATGAATTTAATTATAGTTTAATCAAAATAAAAGCATCACATTCTCACATGTAAGACTAAACAACCATTAAACGTGTTGACTTTTTGACGCATGTTTTCATAGTGTGCAGTCCTCCCCCTGCTCTTCTTCTCTTTCTCTGAGGAGGAGACAGTTTTTGTTTGGGATAGAAAACCTTACAATACACCGTTTTGTAAATCAGGTCACTGGCTAAGTTTAGCTCATTTACTAATTTAGCAGTTACATACTTTAGCTAGTGCGAAGTTACAGCTTGTTTTACTTAAATCAACAGTTTACGTTTATTGTAGCTTTTATGCCCAACGTCAACACAGAAATGTGACACTTCAAAACTAAAGTTAAGTGCAGATTTTTGTTGTGTCTTACTGTTCAGTGACTGTATTTGGTTGGTAAGTAACGCTGTGCCTTTTAATTAGCACAGTGGGGTGTGAGGAAGCCAATGTTAACAAAGCTAACGCTAGCTGAGCCACTATAAGTGAACATATTAGTGGCCCTGCAACGTTTCTCATCACAAATACAACACTGTCGGACAACTGTAGCTTCCTGTTTGTGCTACGAAGACATCACTGAGGCACCCGGATATATTTTACTTGACAGTCACTATATATTTTTTAAAATAATTAATTGCTCTTACCTTCAGTCTTGCTCAGCTCATAACACTGCAGGAAGAGCTAACGTTAGCTTCAGGAGCTGCTGCGTTCAAGCGCAGTAAAAAAAAAACAAAAACACAACATTCTAGTTTGTGTAAACACAAACGTGGCAGACGAATTAGCAAATGGAGAAGCATGGGAGCCGTGTCAGCAGTTTAACATAAAGACAGAGCACACAGTAATATTTAGCACAAAAAAACCCCAAAAACACAGCACACCGTTAAGTGTTTGGTTTGCTGTTTTGAAATCGTAATTGTAACGTGGGCTCTGAAGCAGCATAAATAAGAAATTTACGAGGACACGGGAAGGCAGCATTTATAACACATTACTGCTCTGATATCCAGAGAGTCATCTCATGTGCCACAGCAGAAACTAAATATCACTCATTGTCCTGATTCAGCTGCTCCTCAGAGCTATGGACATACTTTCTCAGACAGAGAGGCTCCATAGACTTGTCACAGGTATATAAAAGTCTTATATTTTCAAGGCAAAAATCAGTATAGACTGGAGGGACTGTCACCATATGGTAGATACAGGCAGTGCTAGAGTAGGTTATATTTATCATTTTCCCCTTAAAAATTCCACTTTTTGCACCACACATTTGACTACACCTACAAGGAATCCAGTTCTTCTACTATTACTACAGTTCAGTCACTGTGTCTTTTGCGCTTGTGGGAATTATTGAATTGCACTGACTAAATGCTCACAGGGCAGATGTGACACTACTTATGAACTATACTGATGTGGACAATAGGTCTCTTTTGGTTTTAGTAAGTAATTTATCTTCAGCAGCAACATTTGGCATTTTGCAGCTCATACAGTTCATAAGCCTAAAGCATATGTTAACACTGACTCCTACTTACATAAAGGCTTTTGTCAGGAAAAGGTCTACTCATGGTCTCGTCATGGGTAATGGTCTAAACCATTCATGATTTCTAAGTAAATATAGAGAAGCACTGACTACCCTTCAGTTCTGCTTAAGAGAATTAGTACAATTTTCTCATAATAAAACATAACATATACATAACACATAACAAAAATATCATTTTATCATAGAGTTTGCTGGAAATTAGATCTGTGCTGCGTGATACACATTATCTGGAGCTCTCACTGCAACATGACACAATGTCTCCTCAATGACTGTATCTGTAGAAGCAATGAATTTGGGGGGATTTACCATTGGTGATATCTGGAAGAGTTCTTCTTCTTCTTCATCTTCGTCTTCTTCTTTGTTTGGGACTGGTCTTCATCTTCTTCTTTGTTTGGGACTGGTCTTCATCTTCTTCATCTTCCTGGCCTGGTTCTTTTGTCGCTGATCCGTCATCTTGGGGCTCCTCCAACTGTTTCTTCGTCTTCTTTGGTTTTGAAGTCGCAGTGATGGAAGAAAAGAATCACAGGTGTGTGTGTGAGATTCACATTCAGCACTAGCACAGAACAATTCACTACCACAAGGCACATTGAATTTACATCGGTACCAACCTGCTGCTCAGTTGCTTCTTTCTGTTCATGTTCTCTCTGCGGCTGTGTGGGTTTTCTCTGGGTTTTCCGACTTCCTCCTGCAATCCAAACACATGGACGGTTAACCAGTGATTCCAAACTGACCACACACAAAACAATAACACAATAAAACTAAATTTAGTCTTTGTCTCACCTTTTGTGTCGCTATAATAATCGTCCCCTCTTCCACATCATGGGCTGGTCCTTGTCTGGTTTCTTGATTTGATCTTTCATCAGTCTGGCGGTCTTGGAGAGAGAGCTCTAAAGACAGCAAAAAGAGAGAAAATTTTTATTTACGTTTGAGCTAAATAACTGCATATGCTCATATTAACATAAAGTATCTAATTAGACATTTTGTTTCATGAGCTTACCTTGTGTTAATTGAATGGTCTCATGAGCCATGCACTGGTCCTGGATCTGCCTCCCATCATCTCTGTTACATCCTGTCTGAAATGGCTTGGAGTCGATGAAGCACCTATTTAACACAAACAAAAAACATGTACAGATGGATTTTTCAATTGATTCTGACATAAATAACTAGACTTTGTCAGACTGTGACATGGTACACGCTAAATCCCAGTGTAAACATGCAGTGTGTGTAGGGTCACTCTTTCTCAAGCACATTTAAATTACCAGTGCATCCAGTAAAGTGGCAGTAAAGTCGGTCGTCTTCTCTGGCTGCGTCTCTGTCGGGGCTCGGTCACTCGTCTTCACTGTCCTTCGCTGTCTCATCTTTTGTCGTCTTTTGGGGTCGTCCTCATCTTGGTCTTGGGTGCCGGGGTTATCCGCCTGAAAGAAATCAAAGAGAAAACCGCGGCAGAATCTTGTCGAGGTGTTGTCATTGTTGAGATTTGAAAATATCAGATGCATGAATGCAATATCAAAATCCCAAACTCACCTTCTCATGCAGCAGCATTCACAGGGATCCTGACTTATTTCTTACCTGTTTTTCTGGAGACTTCCTTCAGGCGGCGAGACCTTCCAGTGTCCGCGGTGGCGGCGGCGGCGGCGGTGGTGGTTGTGTGTGTGTGTGTGTGTGTGTGTGTGTGTGTGTGAGTGTGTGTGTGTGTGTGGGGGGGGGGGGGGGGATTGCTAAAATCTTTATTTTTTTAAATTTTATTATTATTTTTTTATTTTTTTTTTTACTAAAATCTTTAAAATAGGAGGAGGAGGACAAATCTGTAGGACTTCCTTTTTCCACCTGAGAAATATTGTGAAAATCAGGAACATCCTGTCTCAGAGTGATGCAGAAAAACTAGTCCATGCATTTGTTACTTCTAGGCTTGACAACTGTAATTCCTTATTATCAGGTTGTCCCAATAGCTCTCTGAAACATCTACAGCTGATCCAAAACGCTGCAGCCAGAGTACTGACGGGAGTTAGCAAGAGAGATCATATTTCTCCTATACTGGTTTCTCTTCATTGGCTCCCTGTTAAATCTAGAATAGAATTCAAAATCCTTCTTCTGACATATAAAGCTCTTAACAACCAATCTCCATCATATCTTAAAGACCTGATAGTACCATATTACCCTAGCAGAACTCTTCGCTCTCAGACTGCAGGCTTACTTGTTGTTCCTAGAATCTCTAAAAGTAGAATGGGAGGCAGAGCCTTCAGTTATCAGGCACCTCTCCTGTGGAACCAGCTCCCAGTTTGGGTTTGGGAGGCGGACACCCTCTCTATTTTTAAGACCAGGCTTAAAACCTTCCTTTTCGACAAAGCTTATAGTTAGGGCTGACTGGGTGACCCTGACGGGGTGAGCTGGTGTTTTCATTTGCACAACTGACTTCCTATCTTGACGTCCCTTTAGTTTGCCCCTAGTTATGCTGCTATAGGCCTAG